>NC_090610.1:1622208-1626776 GCF_004359215.1 Bremia lactucae | reverse complement strand
CCTTCGCTCGGACATCAACGAGATCCGAGGTCAGTCGCGAGACTTGACCCTCGAGATCCGCAATACGTCGTTCAGCAGCATGCGACTGAACGGACGAAGGTAAGGCAGCCGCGATTAGGTGGGCGAGATCGCCGCTCCTATCGGGCGCCACCGGCACTAATGGATGCGGGTGGGAATCAACGCTTCCTTGTTGGAAGGTTGCTTGCCCACCGCTCCGTGACGCAAGGGTACCAGATCCTCGTCCAATGGAAAGGTTACCCGAAGAGTTTTGACTCTTGGGAACCGATCGATACCCTACGTATTGATGTGCCCGGCTTGGTTGCTGCCTATGAAAAGGAGCACCAGCTGAGGCCACTTCGCTAGTCTCAAATGGACTAGCAGAAGCAGCGTAGTGAGAAAAAACAGGGGGTACAGTACCACCCATGATTTCTTTCACACGCAAACGGGCGAAATTAATTCGCTGCGACCGCTGTTTCATCGCATCGGAATGCGGATGAATGCGGCGCGTTAATCCCGCCTCGTATTGGTCGGGCGTTTTATTTGAACGCAACACGACCGGGATCGAGAAAATACGCCCAAGCGATTTTCCCTGAGCCCTCCATGATTGAAAGACGCCATAATAATTATGTGCGTCTACAAGAGCGCGCTCTAGGAGCGACGCTCTTGGCCCGTCACATAGCCACGTTCAAAACGACTGGCTTGTTACACCGACTGACATCGACTGAGCACGTTCACGTGTCGTCGACGGAGCTTTAGGCTCCGAATCCTCTATGTCAGAACCATTATGAAGTATGGTCTGAGCATAAGGCGTTGTGGTAATACCCAACGGAGAAGCGGCTGCGCCTTTATGGGCAGCGCTCTCATTACCTGTCGCTGCGCTTACCAGCGCAGACGACGGGACAGCATTCGTAAATGATATTGTCTCCATGTTGTGAGCCATGAGAGAAGTTTGGATGGGCAATAATGCCGCATCATCGTTCCTCATGAGCTCGTTGTCCGCATCACTACTATGAGGTGACGGCAACGGTGTCGACTCATTGTAGTTGACAATGAGCGACGGATCAACATCCTCACTGTTGATGTGGGATGGATCCTTTAGCCCCGTTAACGCTACAGCCGCAGTGGCTGTCGGCGTTCCGGCTAAGGCACTAGACGCGGCCGGCGAATTAACGCGGCGCGTGCGCTTAGTGCGAAATTGAGTGGGCGTCTTCGCAGACGACCCACCAACGTGGCCCTTTTTAGGTGAGATCTTTGGCGCCGTGTGTGAAACACAGGTCGCTAAAGTGATTGAGTGAACTAGCGGCGCGTAAAGCTGCTCGCAGTACCTCGCTCCTCTTGGACGAATTCAAAATGTAAGTTTGTTCTTTAAGGGGGGATGATGTAACGGGCTAAAGTTGCCTTAATGTTACACAGTCCCCGTTAAGCACACTTGGTGTACTTAAGGGGATGGTCAATTACCAAAATTAAAGTAAATAGACCCAGCACTCGGGTGTGGTTCACATTTGTGACCAATCCTTGTGTATGTGATGCACATGGGTGTATTCACATTAGGAGGGATGACGCCTTGCGTCATCCGTGATGACGGCTAGCGTCATCGGTTACGCAATAAAGTGTCGTCACGGGAGCGGTAATCCGGCTCCTCGTGCGCACAAACCAAGTAGTAAGTAGTTTTCAGACTGATTTATATTTAATCGTATTAAATATAAAAACTTATTTTTACCAATCCAAATGTCATCTCTATAGAAACCACTTAATATGTATTGCGAGCGTATCTTTCTAGATACCTTCAGAGTACTTAGTGCGTTGGGTGAGGTCGCTAACGCGTCCACTGAAACTAACTCACTGCACGCAAAAGAAGCTGGTTAAACCGCTTTCTCGCTGTGCTTGGGTGTGTGTGTAAGGAGAGCGTGGCCGCATTACGACGTGCCCGCCTACAAACGCTGCATAGAAGAAGAGGAGTCGCTAATTCACTATACAGCGCAAGCCCGAGCTGAAGCATCTCTTCTTCATAAATTTTCTAATCCATTCAGTTAGCACGACTTTTGCATACACATGCACCTCTCTTCAAGTTGCAATGGATACCAGATCTTCCTGGAGCATAGAAACGCTAGCGTCAGCACAATGTTAGGTACTGTTACCGTATTTGAATTTAAAAGGTCTTAATAGCCTTAATAGCCGCTTCTATGTCCAAGTCTTCCGATTTGTGCGCCGAGAAATTAAATGGCTTAAAATGATTCTCACCGGCCGAAACCGTCTAGCTCAGTTGATTGAGCGCTGGCCTTTCAAGCCAGTGGTCGTGGGTTTAACCCGCACGGGGGGTGATAAACGCTGCATGGCAAAAGAGGAGTCGCCATTCACTCTGCAGCGCAAGCCCGATCTGAAGCATATCCCCTCTGTATACATTCCAATACATTCTGTGAGCACTTCTTTTTGTATTGACATGCACCTCTCTTCAAGCCGCAATAGATACCAGTTCTCCCTGGACCATAAAAACGTTAGCGCAAAAACATTTTTAGACACAGTTACCATATTTGAGTTTTAAAGGTCTTAATAGCTTAAACAGCCGCTTCTGCGTCCAAGTCTGCCGATTTGTGCGCTGAGATTTCGAATGGCTTAGAATGATTCCCACCGGCTTAAACCCGTTCAGCTCAGTTGATAGAGCGCTGGACTTTAAGCCAGTGGTCGTGGGTTTGACCCGCACGGGGGGTGATAAACACTGCATGGCAAAAGAGGAGTCGCCAATCATTCTGCAGCGCAAGCCCGAGCTGAAGCATATCCCCTCTGTATACATTTCAATACATTCTGTGAGCACTTCTTTTTGTATTGACATGCACCTCTCTTCAAGCCGCAATAGATACCAGTTCTCCCTGGACCATAAAAACGTTAGCGCAAAAACATTTTTAGACACAGTTACCATATTTGAGTTTTAAAGGTCTTAATAGCCTTAACAGCCGCTTCTGCGTCCAAGTCTACCGATTTGTGCGCTGAGAAATCGAATGGCTTAAAATGATTCTCACCGGCCGAAACCCGTTCAGCTCAGTTGATAGAGCGCTGGACTTTTAAGCCAGTGGTCGTGGGTTTGACCCGCACGGGGGGTGATAAACACTGCATGGCAAAAGAGGAGTCGCCAATCACTCTGCAGCGCAAGCCCGAGCTGAAGCATATCCCCTCCATATACATTCCAAAACATTAATGAGCACTTCTTTTTGCATTGACATGCACCTCTCTTCAAGCCGCAATAGATACCAGTTCTCCCTGGACCATAAAAACGCTAGCGCAAAAACAATGTTAGACACAGTTACCATATTTGAGTTTCAAAGGTCTTAATAGCCACAACAGCCGCTTCTGCGTCCAAGTCTACCGATTTGTGCGCCGAGAAATCGAATGGCTTAAAATGATTCTCAACGGCCGAAACCCGTCCAGCTCAGTTGATAGAGCGCTGGACTTTTAAGCCAGTGGTCGTGGGTTTGACCCGCACGGGGGGTGATAACGCTGCATGGCAAAAGAGGAGTCGCCAATCACTCTGCAGCGCAAGCCCGAGCTGAAGCATATCCCCTCCATATACATTCTAAAACATTAATGAGCACTTCTTTTTGCATTGACATGCACCTCTCTTCAAGCCGCAATAGATACCAGTTCTCCCTGGAGCATACAAACGCTAGCGTAAGCACAATGTTAGGTACTGTTACCGTATTTGAGTTTCAACGGTCTTAATAGCTAAATAGCCGCTTCTGTGTCCAAGTCTTTCGGTTTGTGCGCCGAGAAATTGAATGGCTTAAAATGATTCTCACCGGCCGAAACCCGTCTAGCTCAGTTGATTGAGCGCTGGCCTTTTAAGCCAGTGGTCGTGGGTTTGACCCGCACGGGGGGTGATAAACGCTGCATGGCAAAAGAGGAGTCGCCAATCACTCTGCAGCGCAAGCCCGAGCTAAACCATATCCCCTCTGAATACATTCTAATACATTCTGTGAGCACTTCTTTTTGTATTGACATGCACCTCTCTTCAAGCCGCAATAGATACCAGTTCTCCCTGGAGCTTAGAAACGCTAGCGTAAGCACAATGTTAGGTACTGTTACCGTATTTGTGTTTCAAAGGTCTTAATAGCCTTAATAGCCGCTTCTGTGTCCAAGTCTTCCGATTTGTGCGCCGAGAAATTAAATGGTTTAAAATGATTCTCACCGGCCGAAACCCGTCTAGCTCAGTTGGAAGAGCGCTGGCCTTTAAGGCCATTGGTCGTGAGTTTTACCCGCACGAAGGGTGATAAACGCTGCATGGCAAAAGAGGAGTCGTCAATTTACTCTGCAGCGCTAGCCCGAGCTGAAGCATCTCTCCTCCATATACGTTCTAATCCATTTAGTGAGCACTTCTTTTTGCATTGACATGCACCTCTCTTCAAGCCGCAATAGATACCAGTTCTCCCTGGAGCTTAGAAACGCTAGCGTAAGCACAATGTTAGGTACTGTTACCGTATTTGAGTTTCAATGGTCTTAATAGGCACAATAGCCGCTTCTCCGTGTCCAAGTCTTTCGGTTTTTGCGCCGAGAAATTGAATGGCTTAAAATGATTC
>NC_090610.1:1617428-1622108 GCF_004359215.1 Bremia lactucae | reverse complement strand
CGCAAGAAAAGCAGGTGCAAACCGCTTCCTCGCTGTGCTAGGGTGTGTGCTTAAGTAGAGCGTGGCCGCATTACGACGTGCCCGCCTACAGGGTACCCCCCGTTACAAGCAGTGCGAGACCAAGCTTGAAGCTTTCAACGAAACAGTCGAAGAGAGCTGTAGGGTGCGTTTTGCTCTTTAGCTGTACACGCAACCATAAATTTTGCTGCTGAACGTGCTGATCACATAGCTGTGATGATGGATACTGCTCATTCTTGGCGCGAATTTTTTTTAACATGTAAAAAGGTACAAAGCCCAGAAAATGCGGGTAAATTCGCCATCCCCTCGTTACCTTTCAAAGCAAAATTCTTCTTACATTTGTCATGCGGGTACACCCGCCAATTTTCCAAGACTAATATGGATCCTCGTAGAGCCAGTTGGTTTTACTAATAATGATTATTATATAGGGTGAGAAGGTACCTTAAATCTATAAAAAAGTGAAACTATTCAATCAAGGTAAAACATTTCCGTCAATATCTTGGTGGGAATATATTAGTCACTACATGTTACGTCCGAATATTTGCGTACATTTAATAGGAGAAACTCGAATTAGTCAAAAAGCATATCACTTTCACATAATGTCAGTGCTTCACAACCGCAAATTGTTATTGCGCGGCCTTTTGCGACTCAAGGTTAGACATTCATCGCCACGGTCATCCTATTGTCGCCTTGCATCGCTTAAGACACCTGCAAAAATTGACCATCGTAGCTTCTCGACGTCTTCGGCGGTCGACGACGAAAGGAAGGCTTCGCTACAGCATGATACAACAAATAGGGCGCTGGGGTTTAAACGCCCACCCGATTCAGCACATGGAATTTTGAAATTTCTCTTTAGTCACCTTTGGCCTAGCGGCAGCTCCAAGGAAGCCAAGGATATCAAGGTTAAGGTGTTGATCTCTGCCGGCCTTGTCGTGGCCTCCAAGGCACTGACTATCCAGGTGCCCTTTATTTTTAAGGAGCTTGTGGACGCTATGGGTGAGACTTCTACGGCGTTGGCAGGCTCACCCGAAGTTGCTGTACCGCTGGCAGTGGTGATCGGTTATGGCTTAGCAAGGTTTAGCGCCAGCGCATCGTCGGAATTGGCCAACGCTGTATTTGCAACTGTGGCGCAAAAAACCATTCGCAAGGTGGCAGTGCAAGTGTTAAAGCATTTGCACGCCATGGATCTTAAATTTCACCTTGACCGGCAAACTGGTGCTCTTTCTCGCATTATTGACCGTGGCTCGCGTTCGATTGACTTTGTGTTGCGTGCACTGGCGTTTCGTGTGGTTCCGACGGTGCTTGAAATAGGACTAGTGAGCACGATCATGACCACAAGCTTTGGCCTTCCATACGCAGGTGTAACACTCGGAACTTTGACTACATACACAGTATTTACAGTGCTAGTTACGCGATGGCGTGACGAAATTCGTCGAGAGATGAATCGTGTTGAGAATGAAGCAGGAGCGAAGGTTATTGACTCATTAATAAATTATGAAACAGTCAAGTATTTTAGCAATGAGGAACATGAAGCAGCGCGTTACGACAAATTGCTACAAGGATATCAAAAAGCGGCACTTAAAACACAAACATCTTTAGCCATGCTCAATGCTGGGCAGAATGGTATCTTTAGTGTTGGTCTCACGGCGATCATGTATATGGCGTGCGAAGGAATTGCTGCCGGTTCACTTACCGTAGGCGACCTCGTGTTAGTTAATGGCTTGTTATTTCAGCTGTCAATCCCTCTCAATTTTATAGGCAGCATCTATCGTGAAGTGCGTCAGTCAGTCACTGACATGGAGTCGATGTTTCAGCTTGGTGCGGTCACGCCTATTATCACAGATCCGAGCACAAGTCTTACGCTTAAAGGCAAAGGACCTAAGTCGATTGAGTTTCGGGATGTATCTTTTGGGTATCGCCCGGAGCTTCCAATTCTGCAAAAGGCTTCATTCAAGGTAGATGCTGGTAAGCGAGTTGCTATCGTCGGCACGAGTGGGTCCGGCAAGTCGACGGTACTTCGGTTGCTCTACCGCTTCTACGATCCGCAAAACGGCTTAATTCTTATTGACGGCAAAGACATTCGTCAGCTGAAGTTGGACGACCTTCGTCGTGCTCTTGCTATCGTGCCTCAAGACACTATTTTGTTTAATGACACGATCAGCTACAACATCAACTATGGCCGTTTAGATGCTACGTCAGATGAAGTGGTTAATGCTGCCCGTGTCTCGCAAATTCATCGCCCGATCGAGACGTTTCCAGAAGGATATAATACTCGTGTGGGGGAGCGTGGCTTAAAGCTTTCTGGTGGTGAGAAGCAGCGTGTATCGATCGCTCGCGCAATACTCAAGGACTCGCCAATTTTTCTGTTTGACGAGGCAACGAGCGCGCTTGACTCAGAGACTGAGTATGAGATCGTGCGTGAGTTCGCATCCATTGGCGCAAACCGCACCTCAATTATCATCGCTCATCGACTATCGACGATACAGGACGCCGATGAGATTTTAGTCTTTGATAAAGGGCATGTGATTCAGCAGGGCACGCACGACGAGCTCCTGCAAGACTGTGAAGGCAAGTACGCCGAAATGTGGGCTCGCCAGAACCACCATGTTTTTGATAAAAGTCAATGAGATTGTGATGATTACAAAAGCAGAAAGGGAAGTAAGTATCAAGCCATCGTTTGATATATATTCATGTCAGCGTAAGATGCAAAAAGCTCTTTCCAAAGCCATATTACAAGCTAAAAGCTCTTTCTCAAGCCATATTACAAACTAAAACAACCTCTTCCCTAATTTCAATGCATCAGAGGAACCTTGTTGTGGTGTCATAGGCGTGACAAGAAACACTGACGAGCGGTTCAACCTTTTGAAAGTAGCTTGCGCATCCTTTTCCTAAGCTAAACTCAGATTGTACAACAGCGTGATCCGAGCTCGAGAATCCATCAAATAAGTCAACAAGAATTAAACTGTTGAGCAAGCACGTGTGATCGTCGGGGCGTAAGAAAATATAATCGAACTTATAGTCCACCGTTATGTTCCCAAAGGAAGACCCAACCCAGGTCGGCCCTCCGACGCCAGCGGCAGCAAGAGTGCCGTACATTGGAACGGGCGTGCAGCTTCCATTAAGCGAATCCTGATTCGAAAGGTATCTAATGGCGGGGCTTTCAGGACCAGTATTAGATCGCCAGTTAGGATGACAGTGTCTGCTAAATCACAATGCTCGCTTAACAGCTTCGCTACCAGACTTGAGGACTGAGCGTGACCGCGGGATATGTCGAAATGCGTGTTTAGCATGCAAACAACTTGGTGCGTGGCTTTGTCTCGAAAACGAGCAATGACTGCGGCGCGCAAGTATTGGAGGTTCCATGAGTTCGATGGAATTACATTAGGTGTATCACTCTGTTTAAATTACACAGTAGAGAATAGTCAATTAGCATGATTGATACAAAGCGTAATAAAATTAGTTTGACATATATTTACCAATGCGAAGGTCGAAGATTCCAACAAATCTCAGCGCTCGGTTTTGTAAAAGATGCTGTTGCGCTGATCGACATCACAATTTCCCGCACACTCACCCGTGCTCGTGAAACCAAGTTGTTGAATAAAAAAATCGATTTGATCAGGAGCACCCTCTTGCGTTCCAATAAAATCCGGCTCGTACCACTTCACGAGCTGCTTTGCTCGAAACTTGCGTAACCTCCAGCAACCACTTGGACACGGGTCATTCGCCAGCGACGTGCGAACAACCCTTGTGTATGTGATGCACATAGGTGCATTCATATTTGGAGGGATGACGCCGAGCGTCATCTGTAACGGGGCACTGCGACTTGTACTGTTTCAGTACAAGTCCACTTCACACTGCTTCAGATGTGAGTGGTGCCTCTCGTTAAGTAACGTACACTGTACGTGTAGAGGAAGACTTCTCTTAAGGCAAGTTAACTTAAGAGGGTAAAATGAAAACTGTATTAATATAGTTAAGTGTCTTTGTTAATCTATCTTTGTAAATGTTGTCTTAACTATAAACTAATACTAAACATGTAAATGAATTCTTATCTATCTTATCTCGTAACTCTCTTTGATTACTTCTACAGCTGATTAGTCTGCGGAATAAATAGACATAATGGTCTATACCTATTTATGGATAAGAATTCAGGAAATTACTATTTAAAGTAATTTCCTCCAAATATTATCTACCTTTTGGATAATATTAATTAACAATCTTTTATTGTCAATTTCATGTAACGATACACCCCGTTACATCACCCCTCCCTTAAACGACAATCACTCTGAATGTCATTAGGTGGAGTGGTCGCTAAATGACCACTTAATTTTTAAAATGTTTTGATTGGTCAGATCCATCATTTTAAATTCCATCGCATGAAGGAACAATTCATGCGGGGTGAGGATAGTGCTGAACCTTCGGCTGCGGTTCGTGCAGCCGCGGGTGACGCATTGTTATCTCTTGCGGTAGACGTTCCGTCTACCGTAGTGTCTTCCACTCGCACAACACTTGGTGTTGCGAGTGCACGTGGTGATTCACCACGTGAGTACGACCCCTCTTTAGAGGTCGATTATGAGTGCGAGTCGGACGAAATGGCCGACTCGGGGAGGATGGAACAGTCGCCTGATACCCGTCAGGCGGCTGATTATGAGCCTTCGAATGAGA
>NC_090610.1:1579274-1584556 GCF_004359215.1 Bremia lactucae | reverse complement strand
TATTTTGCACCGGTTGGAGTTCTTTTCTCAAACTTAACACGATTCGCGTTAAGTTTTTGAAGCCAAGCTTCGCGTCCAATGTCTTTAACATTGCGAATGAACGCACTCCAAGCTTGCATAAGCGAGACTTTATCTCGCTTATTATTGCCACTAAACCATCGATGCTTTAGAAAAGCATCGAGATAGAAATCTTCCTCAGCGCGAAAGTTCTTCGCGCTGGGATCAAGGCCATGTAGCTTTGTCGCAATAAATAAAGGATATTTATTGTGTGGAGTAGTTTCTCCAGACAAGCTATTAATGAGCCTTTCTGGCAAAAGCCACGGCTTCTTTTCAGGGGCGAGATTAGACATTTTACTGTCATCACTCCCCTGAGTGGTACCCGCTGAGGTAGGGGTACCACGAGGACTTTTCTTACGATGGCTTACGCCACCGTCGTCACCTTGCACAGAAACACGTGCAGGTGATCGTATGGGAGACCGTACGAAAGATCGTACGGGCGATGAGGGATCATCCTCATCGTCGGAACCAAATAGACTGTTCACACGTCTATCGGAATGAGCCGTCTCATTCGAAGGCTCATAATCAGCCGCCTGACGGGTATCAGGCGACTGTTCCATCCTCCCCGAGTCGGCCATTTCGTCCGACTCGCACTCATAATCGACCTCTAAAGAGGGGTCGTACTCACGTGGTGAATCACCACGTGCACTCGCAACACCAAGTGTTGTGCGAGTGGAAGACACTACGGTAGACGGAACGTCTACCGCAAGAGATAACAATGCGTCACCCGCGGCTGCACGAACCGCAGCCGAAGGTTCAACACTATCCTCACCCCGCATGAATTGTTCCTTCATGCGATGGAATTTAAAATGATGGATCTGACCAATCAAAATCATTTTAAAAATTAAGTGGTCATTTAGCGACCACTCCACCTAATGACATTCAGAGTGATTGTCGTTTAAGGGAGGGGTGATGTAACGGGGTGTATCGTTACATGAAATTAACAATAAAAGATTGTTAATTAATATTATCCAAAAGGTAGATAATATTTGGAGGAAATTACTTTAAATAGTAATTTCCTGAATTCTTATCCATAAATAGGTATAGACCATTATGTCTATTTATTCCGCAGACTAATCAGCTGTAGAAGTAATCAAAGAGAGTTACGAGATAAGATAGATAAGAATTCATTTACATGTTTAGTATTAGTTTATAGTTAAGACAACATTTACAAAGATAGATTAACAAGACACTTAACTATATTAATACAGTTTTCATTTTACCCTTAAGTTAACTTGTCTTAAGGGAAGTCTTCCTCTGCACGTACAGTGTACGTTACTTAACGAGAGGCACCACTCACATCTGAAGCAGTGTGAAGTGGACTTGTACTGAAACAGTACAAGTCGCAGTGCCCCGTTACAACTTCCTCTGCACGTACTAGTGTACGTGAAGTGACGTGAGGCACCACTCGCACTGAGGAAGTGGGAAGTGGACTTATACTGAAGCAGTTCAAGTCAGTAGTGTCCCGTTACATATATAGCGCTCACTGAATTTGAGTGTGCGATCTTCTTGTGATTTGCGTCGAATAAAACTGTTCGACGCCGCAATCGACTAGGACTTTAGTCTAGATGAATAGAGATTATTAGACCTCTATAGACTAATATTTAGCTAGTAATATATAATAAAGGATATGCGTTATGGTCATGGGACGCATTGGTACGCCAAAAAAATCGTAGGATATTGATATTTTGAGGATCATGTATCGGAGGTTAAACTGTTTTCTTATGAGTTGATTGTCAAATTTTCCAAAACTATTTAAAAGAGCTTTAACTTTTTGCTTCGAGTTTACCAATGCGCTTTTATATCATTCTAGTTCACAATATCGTTGTTTGCTATGTCAGTAGTTAGTTTTTTGCCCAGATATAGGCCGACTTCTGTCCCAGCTCGAATAGTTGATCCAAAACTTTCACGTGCGGTGGAGACAGTGCAAAGCGTACCAACTGCATCATTGTAAAAGGAAAGTCTGGGTCGATCGATGGACTTATCGCGCAGTCGTTTCGCCGCAGTATGTGCGAGTGAAATGCACAAACTTTCACGTAGCCCGAGACTTCTGGGACCAAAGTCCGGAGACCACCATCTACGTGGTATTCTCCGCGAAAGACCGACGTACCTCGTCTGGCCAGGTACCAAGGAACGAAGCACGATGCAATGAGAGCATCACATAGATCGTCCGTAGAATGAAAGGCATCAGTCAGTACTAGAGCTCTTGTAGGCCATAATTTCTCTGTGGCGATCGTTAGTCGCTGCTTTAGTGTGTCTACATGCAAGTTGACAAATCTAGAGTGAAAGACGGTCCGCAGCCGCTCTTCTAATTTCCACAGGGTGCCATGGCTGCGACATAAGTCAGCCATGGCTTTCGTCTCTTCATGGATGTCACTCATGTTAATGTTGGCGGCCAGACTCAGCGCCGTGATGGCGCCTCCCGATGCTCCTGCAAATTTTGAGCTGGCCTGGATGTATCCAGCATCGTGCAGCCCACTTCCTACTCCCAAATGATATGAGATGAGAAACCCACAGCCGCTGAAGCTAAAGTTGTGTGCAGTCGGACGAGCAGCATCACAGAAGTTTCGGCCGAGTCTTTTCATCGCGTCGTGTCTATCAAGTGTCACTAGAGCGCGGTAAAGCAACGTAAGGTTTTAAATTTAGTGAAGGTTACGTTTGCACTACGGAGCAGCCCACAAGTTTTGCATTGAGGTAAGACAAGACCTTTGGAATAGAATCATTTACTGAAGTGGGCTGATGGAAAGCAGCATATTGATAAAGAGCTGGTGCTCTCGGCAGGCCATCTACACATCGGAGGTACTTTTAATCACGAAGACGTGAACTTTTGTTGTTTAGTGGTTTGCCAATCTTCGGCCATAATTAGAAAAAGCGAAAAAATGTGGAATGAGAACTCCGCTTGACACGAATTACGACTCTTAAGAAAAGTGCAATGACCTGGACGAGTTGCTTCCTCTCATAAACGTTTTCTTGCCTAATGAGATCAAAGCAATGATAACTTTTTACACAAAGTCCGTGGATGCGGCGATGGCGTTTTTTTAAAGTGCACACTTGGACTGACGGTCATTAGGATTGGTGCTGGTGGTGCAAATGCCCAATGCTCCAGGACACGACATCTGGGAGCAAGGTATTTTCCCGACTGCAGTCGTGGATGTTACAGGAGCCGGCGACTCTTTCAATTCTGGCTCTTCGCATGGAAGACGAATAGTGGAGACGTTGATGATGCCCTGCGTTGCGGCTGTGCAACAGCTTCGCGGACAGTTGCCTCGCTCGGAGCATGTACATTTCCTTCTACTTCGACGGCGTACAAAGGTGAAGATTTTTTCAAGTAAAAATAGCAACTCGGAACGACGATATTATGAATGCCATTTAGCTGCTGCTAGCAATGAGGCCACCATACTCTGCAACTTATCAATTAGGTCACACGTTTCAGGCATATTCTTGGCTGATCTCTTAAACATATTGCTGAAGGGTTAGACGAATTTTCATTAAAGGTTAGCCTTATGCTTTTAGTACGCAATTGCTATGGATTTTTAAGTATGACGTGGGCTAGTCCACAATACTCGGCAATTCACCTCCAAAATCCAACCCAGCGCACTAAAAGAAGTAACGGTATATTTAGGACGACAAAATAATGGTAGCCTAATATTACACAGTTGTTATTGTGCTCGTCAAATTCCTAAGCATATTTTCGCGAGGATTGTCAACAAACAAAAAAGGATTTCTAACACGTACAAAAGCTTTAAAAAAACTGACACATTCAGCATCTAGTCGCCAAAGCAGATTTCATCACGTACGCCAGCTTTACCATTTAAGCCATACGAGCCATAACTCTCAGGAATAATCGCGCAGTCAATGGGCTTCAGATCCTTAAATTGAGATAGAATCTGATGATAACGGATCAATAGGAATACGAGGAAGCAATACCTTGACAAAAGCTTGACATACCGGAAAAATAACCTCACAGGCAGTGTATAGCTCTTGCGGTTCCTTTGAGTCCGTAAAAACCACTTTACCGCTCACAAACACGAGGACTTTCACTTGCGGCTCCTCTAGGCGGTAGATCAAGGCTGGGTACAGCTCTGGTTCGTACTATATAGAGCTAGCACAGTAAGCTCTTTCTTTCTTGTGTTAAAGGCATTGACAACACTCTCTTACCGTGCAGCTCTCGCTGTAGGCAAACGCAAGCGCTTCCACAAGTACTCGAAAGCCCAAATCGCACGTGCCCACAACATTTTGAATCTTAAAGTCAATAAGATTCACGTTTGGAAAATCCATCTTCTGAATTACGTGCGTGAATCTGCGGGCTACGTTCTTAATGTCCTCCTCTGTGTCAGCGCCCGTACAGACCAGCTTGCCGTTGGAAAATAGCATCGCCGTAGCCTTAGGGTTGTGTAGCTTCATCAAAATGCAATTTTTTTTGGGCACTAGCTCTGCACGTCGATGCGACTTAACAAGCAAATTTGTTAAGTCAAAGCGCATCCCCAAATTGGCCGAGCACACAAAGTTTCTTAGAATAAAGTGGCAATTCAGCGGTCAGTATGACCTTCAAACAACACATCTGGCATCTTCTGATGTTCACTAGTGCCACGATTAGTCATTGCTTACTTGATGTGGAGTGGCGGGACGGTTGCCATAAGGGTACGGTGGGCGCTGGGGTATTTTTGTTTAAGAGTGTTAGAGAAATTGTTAGAGATTCGATGTATCACGCTTCTTCAATAAACCGACCACAACTATTAATACAGTGTTTTAGTGATCATCACTCCTATTTTCTTCAATTCTTGACATAGCTAATAAAAATAGTCAATACACCAAAACACTCAAGCGAAACTACGAGTGCGTGATTTTTCATCTTACTACCAATGCCGCGGAATGGTCGTGAGAAGAAGCTACAAGCCGCCAGGCAGCCCGGAGATGCCTTATGCCAGTCTCGAAACGTTATTTTGGGTTGTATTGTGCGTACCAACGATAATTCGACATGTGGTGGAAGTGCTGAATGTAACGGGACACTGCCGACTTTTACTGCTTCAGTACAAATCCACTTCGCACTGATTCAGTGCGAGTGGTGCCTCACGTCACTTCACGTACTCTTGTACGTGCAGAGGAACACTCTCTTTGAGACACTCGCTACTGTATTTGTAACGGGGCACTGCGACTTGTACTGTTTCAGTACAAGTCCACTTCACACTGCTTCAGATGTGAGTGGTGCCTCTCGTTAAGTAACG
>NC_090610.1:1554855-1579174 GCF_004359215.1 Bremia lactucae | reverse complement strand
CGATAAGGACGATTCCTCATCGCCAGTACCGTCTCCCGTGCCGTCACCCACACATAAATCTGTGCGTGGTGATGACGATGACGTAAGCCATCGTAATAAAAGTTCTTGTGGTACCTCTGCTTCAGTAGGTACCACTCAGGGGAGCGTAGACAATACAATGTCTCGTCTTACCCCTGAGAAGAAGCCGTGGCTTTTTCCCGATCGGCTAGTCAATAGCATGTCTGGAGAGACTACTCCTCGCAATAAATTTTCTTTATTTATTGCAACAAAGCTACTTGGCCTTGATCCCAGCGCGAAGAACTTTCGCGCTAAGGAAGATTTTTATCTCGATGCTGTTTTAAGCATCGATGGTATAGTGGCAACAACAAGCGAGATAAAGTCTCGCTGATGGAAGCCTGAAGCGCGTTCATTCGCAATGTCAAAGACATTGGACGCGTAGCCTGGCTTCAAAGACTTAAGCGTTAAGTCTGAGAAACGAACTCCAACCGGTGCAAGGTAAAAATGCATCGGTTGTCACGTGAGGCAGGACTTTCATGCCTCACGTGGAGTGATCCCTGTCCGTGTTGTGTTGACAACACGAAGCGAGTAAAAGGTGATGTTCACTCCCTTTCTTCGCCCTTCGGAAGGGCTCGCATCTCTATCGAGATGCGCGATGCGATTGACGTTTTGCAATCGATTTACAGGCGCCAGGGGCGCGTGTTTTCCGATGGACCCTCTGATCCATCGGATGGGTCTCGGCATACTGACGGACGAGGCCCTCAACATCAACAACCTGCTGGGAACGAGGCTCCCAGCTGTTATGCGAACGGTGGATAACCGCGCCAGAGATCCAGATAACTCGTTCGCTGCCCCTTCATATCACGGTGGTTTAGAATACGTTCCAATAGGAAACGTTTACCAACGTGGGAATCCACCAATGGTTGTGGCGGGGGAGGAAAATTAGATCCGACCTGTGTGTCGGATCTAGAGTCGAAAACCGACAAACTCGACGACTTTCTCCATGTATTGGATGAGGGTCTTGATCACGAGCGCGGTAAGCGTCGCTTGTTAAAGCAGACGGTGAAGGCTCACTATATTGAACGGTTGGAAGACAGTTCGAAGAGTGCGTACTCAATGTTGGATTACGAACGGGAAGTATCACGCTCTTCGTGATGAGCTGTTGTCAGCTCATCGCGGTTTCGAGGATCTTCGGACCCGACATGAGAATCTCCAGATTCAGCATGAGAATCTGGTTCGCGATCACAAGAATCTTTTGGGGGTTCCTTGAAAAGGTTGGTCAGATCCGTCCTTGGAAGAAACCGCGTACTGATGGTACGGGCGAAGCCGACCAACGGAAAATGTAGGATGCGTTCGCATCCTACGTGGCAATTCTATTATGTACGCACTGCCTCTACGATGCAGTGCACGGAAAGGCCCAATGAAATTGGGTAGTAGTTTACTACTACCCACATTAGTGACTACACGCTTAGGTAAGTTTACCGTAGAGATTAGTGCTAGATCATTAGTTTTAAATGAAAGAACGTTTGCTCTTCCATGTTTGTCTGGGTTGCGTTTCTGACGGTCCACTGCGTTAGCAATGAAATCCTGTACGAAACGGATTACTGATTCTCGAGCCAGCAGAAATTCCTCTGCTGACTCATTTGTTTTGTCTTTTCCAGTGCGCTTTGTGCGCACTGCCATGAGATCATTCTCCTCTTCGATTCGATTGCTTCGACATCGACAACACTCGCGTCCTCGGTAACTTCGACGCGTAATGAGCATGAACCAGAGATGGTTTTGCTCGTGAGAGTCCCCCCCCCCTAAACTAGATGAACCCTTTAATTGGGTATGTAGGCGTTGTAGACGCATGCACCGGATTGTTGATGGCGAATTCGACTATCGGTAAAACCTCGCTCCAATTCGGATACGATTGGACGTAACCTCGAAGTATCTCTTCGAGGACGCGATTTACGCGTTCTGTTTGACCATCCGTTTCTGGGTGATCGGATGTTGACATAGTCAGCCGTGTTCCGAGAGATCGGAACACGGATTGCCAATACTCCGCCGTAAACCGTGGATCTCTATCCGAGACCAGTTCACGGGTAAACCGTGGATTTTGATTACCGTGCAGATAAATACACGGGCACAGCCCGGAGCCGTGACTGACTCTGGTACTGCAACAAGATGTACCATCTTGTTGAATTTGTCTACAAAAACAAGGATTCCATTGTTTTTGTGATCGACGGAAAATTCGAAGACGAAGTCAATAGATACGGACTGCCAACTTTTTTTCTGGCGGAAGTGGTAGAGGTTGGAGAGGTGCACGGGAAAAAGGGCTTGGCTTCACTCGTTGACACAACTCGCAAGCACGAATGAACTTGCGCACGAACTGATACTGGCGGGGCCAGTAACAGTCGCGACATACTGTGAGATAAGTTTTCTCAGTTCCGCGGTGCCCACTTGTTGGTGCATCGTGACACTCATACATGATGTGCAAGCGCAAATCATTGTGAGTAGGGACGATGACACGTGGAGTGTCGCCGGAAACGGCTGTGTAGCACAGTAAGTCGTTGCGTATTGTGTATCGATCGGATGACGATCCATATAAAGGATGGGTTCATCAGATGAACCATTAAACGCAGAAGGTCTTTATCTTCTGTGTAGGCTTTCTTTATGCCATCAAACAAAGTTGATGACGGAACATTTGTAATAAGTGTTGAAGCAGGGGGATTATTTCCACTGTTGGAGTGCGCAGCCGGCTCGAAATCGGGTCGGCGTGATAACGCATCAGCGACGACATTAAGTCGTCCTGGTTTATATTCCACGAGGAAATTATACTCAGGGAAATAGGATAGCGACCTCGCCATTCTTTGTGAGAGGTGTGGGCTGTTTACGGCCGTGCGTAATGACGCATGGTACTTAGTAATCCACACAATGTGGGGGTCCGTATATACGATGAACAGTCTATCTTCGAGGAGATAGACCCTAAATTTAGCCAGTGCATATTCCATGGCAAGGCGTTCCTTGTCACGACTGGGTAATTGCGTTCAGCTGGTTGCAGCTGGCGCGATTGGTAACAGACGACGCGCTCCGCGCCGTCTGTATCGTATTACATTAACGCACAGTCGACTGCGAAATCGCTGGAGTCATATACCACATGGAATGGTCTGTCTCGATCTGCAATCGCCAAGATGGGCGTTTGCATCAAGCTTTCGCTTGATACCTTCAAAGGAACACTGACAATCAGCGTTCCGTAACTATTTCTCGTCTTTTTTAAGAGACGCGAAAGATGAACTGTCATCTCGGCATAATTGCGTGAGTACGTGTGCAAGTACGCCGCTAGCCCAAGGAACTTTTTAAGTCCCTTGACATCGACTGGAACTGGCCAGTCGGTAATTGCTTTGATCTTTTCGGGATCAGTGCGCATGCCGTGTTACCGACAATACACCCAAGAAGTTTTTTTTTTCTTGCAGCGAATGTGCACTTTTTTGAAATTTGCATACAACTTATGCTTTCGCATAAATATAAGAGCCTGACGAACATGAGTTTTATTAACTTCCACGTCCGTCTTTCCGTCCATGGCCCGGCCATGAATAATACATCGTCAGAACAACTCGGTGCAAATTCCTGCACTGGTCTCAACAGATTCGTTACGCATCTGTTGAATGTTGCAAGGGCGTTACTAAGCCCCTGTGGCATTACTAGCCATTCCCAGAGCATCCCACTGGGAGTGCTCACTGCTGTGTACTGGATGTCCCGTTCACGCATAAGGATCTGATAAAATTCATCCACCAGATCCATAGATGGTTCTCTTAGACATACCATAAATGATTATGTCTTTTCAAGGTATTGGCGTTTGAGCCGGTACCGTTGCAGCATTCCGTTTATTGAATGCGTGCTATCCGCCACCCTCCTGTGGCCTTTCGCACACAGAAGGTCGAAGAGCTATGTGGTGAGGTTGACTCTTTTAGACGACCCGCTTTAAATCGATCGATAAATTCTTTATCGATCGAAAGTACTTGTTCACGAGGCAATGGCCATTGCTTCACAGTACTTCGAACCTGGAATCAGGTTGATTTCATATCAAGTGGCTTTATCCTTAGGTAGCTTGCACGGTACGGATTCAGGAGATATACCTTTATATTCGATCAAATCCTTATATAAAGGTTTTTTCTTTAAAGACCCAAGGATTGAGACGTAAAACGTTCTATCCGAGTCATCTCATCGAGGACGCTTTCGTCCATCGATGAGCTGCTGAGAACCCGTTCGTATTACCGACTGAATATCAGCCAGGTGCTTGTCATTTGTGACAAGTACGCAGATCTGCTTGACTTTCCCACAGCGCAGATCACACGAAAACCGTTTCGGTTCTAGCGTCGCTAATTGAGTTATCTTCGAAGTGAAGTTCGGAGGGCCCATCAGATCAAGTGTATAAGTGCCTACACTTTATCCGTTGTATACCAAGACATTTAACGTCTCAATTACCTCTTTGGAACTTATTTCCAAAGGTACCTAGGAATCTTTGACCACAAATTTATGGGGACTTATTCTAGCATATTCTTGGCAACTTTTCCGTAGGTATTCGTTTTCAACTGCCTCTAGCTGTGGTAGCGCAACCACAGCGAGATCCACTACGATCGACTCTACAGTCGATCTAGGACTTTCGCACTGCCTCTTATAGACAGTTGTTTGATATGTGTTAAGACGTTGCTTTCCAAGCAAGCACCCTTGTTTTGTGCCACTCACTTTTTTCGATTGGTCGAACTTCGACGCTACCTGTCTTGTGCAAAGCTATGTCTACATGACAATTGTGGACTTTCGACGCTGCCTGTGCTTGTGCTCAGCCGTCGGGATCTAATTCCACACTGTATTGGGTATTCACACTGAGGCCTGTGCAGTCGTGCAAACGACCGACCACAAGGAAGGGCATCGCACGCACTCGTAGGACACCGACACGCTTGTGGACGCTCCAAGACTTCAATCAGATGGTCATCTGATGAACGAGAGGCAAGCATCGTCACAGCTTGCTGCTGCCAGTTTAGGCATGCCATGGTAATCCAAGGATGACATCAAATATATCATCCAAAATCAAGTACGATGAAATTATCATCGCACTGTTCACCCTTAATGAGGGATGGATACCAACTACACGATTCTTTAATGTTTCAGATGCGCCTGTTGCTAGGCGCAATGTCATTCTCGTTAGAGGTGTATCGTGCTCAATGAATTCTGTCTGCGAACTTCTAGCGATTTGCGACGATTAAAACTGTTCGACGCAATAGGGACTTTCGTGGCAATTTATATGCCACTATAAAGTTTAGGGTTATGATGTTAACCTCATCACCTGGGACAGTTACACAAAATGTGTTGTGTGAGGAGCAACTTTCGTCAAAAGGCCTGCAAATTCATTTGACGTTGCTAAATAAGTAGGGCGCTTCGCACCTACTGACCCAATCGTGTTTTGACGATCCGCCTCGCTGTTGCGATTTCGCAACCGCGTCGGATCCGCGTCCTCCGCAGTTCCTAGCGGGGGGGGGTGATCGTTTCGCTCAGTGTTTCTGGGCACTGGGCGTGGGGCACTACAATCATAGGCGTAGTGGCCCGTATTTTGACAACGATTACATTTTTGTAATCGTTTGTAACTTGAATAGCGAGGTTTCTCGCTCTCTACATTCGAGACATCCATGGGTCTTGGACATCCGTTTTCTTGTCGCCTTGGTGGACGATATGCACCCGAGTGAACGAAAGCCTGTATCAGGCTGAAGTTCTCCTAATCAGCTATAGAGATCGGTTGGTCGACAACTCTAGTTCTAGCCGGAACATGTGGGTCTTAACAGGTCCGTCTGTAAGACATTTTCATTAACACAGTTACTTGTGTTTGTTCATCATTTGAATGATTCACAATACAAATGACCAGGTATCGTGTATGCTGGGCATAAGCGTAGATGTCACGCTTGCCCTGCTTCAAATCCAGGAGCTCGACTCGAGCCCTGACTTCGGCACGTTGCCTGCGCCGGGATTTAAAGACCTCATACGACCCAAAAGCCAATGGTTCGTGAAACGTGAGCCTTAAAGCCCAAGATTTTGCACGTCCGGGTAAGTTGGACATGCCAAATTTTACTTTAGTCGCATCTTATTGATTTGGCGAGTTCAATGGCGTCGTCTGTTACGACGAACCATCTTAAAATCGGAGTCGCATTCGACTGCCTTAAACTTAAAAAAAACAATCTTTAAGCTTTCGGGTCGACGCAAAAGCATCGGCTCGATAGCAGCATCTACAAGCTGCTGTCTCAACAGTTCCAACTGTTGAGCACCCTTTTCTCTCAACACTTCGCGTGTTGAGAATGTTGCTGTGAAGCAATGCTACTTTTTCTTGGGCCCCGTCGAGTTCGTGTTGTATGAATTCGGCTATGGTCGCATATTGTTCATCTGTGTTCAGAGCAAACAGCATGGCGCTAACGGCTGGCCCGCCTACGAAATCATGCGTTCGATCGCTCTCCATTCAAGGTCAGTCAAATGAGTGGGCTCGCTTTCCTCCTGTTGACAATATTTACCAAATGTTAAATCGTTCTTAAAGAGATAGTGGTGTAATTCTAGCTACCTTATGTTGCACACCCGCTAATTTTAAACTTAACGGGGAGGTCAATAACTTCAGGTGAAGTAATTTTACCTGCCACTCTGGTGAGGTTCACGTATGATGCACATAGGTGCATTCACATTAAAAGGGATGCCGTGTAGCGTCATCCGCGAGCTGAGGTATTCAGAAACAATACGCTCGACAATTAGTGATGCATATTTACAGAGATGGCATCTATTGATTGGGTAAAAAGCTTAAATATTTAATTTATTAATAAAGTGAGCCGGTATAGTCACAGCCCTTTTGGTATATCCACACCCCCTCCCCGTTTGTATTGAATTAAAACGTCATATAAAAATATTTTCACTGTATGAGGTCATTCCACTGCATTTAAAAATTAACAGTTATTCCTTTAGAATCGTCTTTAGACCGCTCTTTAAGCCTTTGGAACATCGCACCCCCTAAATTAAATTAGTGAATCGCTACCCTAATTATCAACATGAGAGTAGTGTAATGGGCGTGACTGCCCCTTGGCACATCAGAAACCGTGTTTTCATTTGGCGATATTAAATGTAAGGTTTTTAACAGGTGAGAAAAAGCCAAGAGAGTCTATTTTAAATTTTGGTTGGAACGGGGATCAAACTCGTGACCGCTGGGACACCAAGTCGATGATTAATGGCTACATTACAGGATTAACACAAACAAAATAAGCAATTACATTTGAACTAAGTGTATCCAGGTGTAACGGGGCTAGAGCTTGAGGAAGCCTCCAGTTCAAGTATTAGGTAACAAGCAAAGAAAACAAAAACTCCTACTCGTTACGAAAATTCTTTTTAATCGTACTAAGTACGAAGATGTTCCCGCCTTTCGAGAACCACTCATTTTCAGAAGTTTTTCATGGTCCCTATTGGGTCTTTAGACCCCCAGTAATGAGCCAATAATAAAGTGTTACGCTGAGCTGCAACAAGCGCTCCCACGAAAGGCAACAACCTGCCACTCTAAACAGACGGTGCAACTACAGCGTCAACCGATTATGGATTCTTTTAAGACGGTCACGTACCGTTACTAGTTAGTCCAAAACAGGCCTCGCAATCTACGCTTTGTACATTCTGTATGAATGTTTCCAAGTCTGAAACAAGAAATTCACATCCTTATCCCGCTTGCTTGTGAATCTTCGATTCCGGAAAAGGTCTCCATGAAGAAAATATCTTCGTCCTCACCAGGCTTATGTCGCCTGGATGAGTCAAACAAATCGTTCCTTGTTAATTTAAGTTGCTTTTAGTGAGCAGTCAATATTTCTTGGGTGAGCGACTCGCAACGTATCGCGGTGCCTCTCCCTTGGAATAATGTTAGCATTTGAGCTCACACTCTGGGCACAGCGAGGAAATTGGTGGGCGCCAGAGGCGACCTCACACAGCTAAATCGTTCTCTTAGACAAGGACGTCACTGAAGCGATCATCCGTCTTCTTAGGCGCACCGTGTTGAAGGGAGTAAGCGTAAGATTGGTATCTGATAGAATTAAATTTTAGAATGTTACTCAATGATTTGATGCAATCTCTAGAAAACGTACGTCCCTAAATGCGAGCATATTTTTTACCTCTGCTTGCAGAGTATGTAACGGGGCACCTTTCGCAAGTACTGGTTCTGTAATAGCCGACCTACACTGATAAAAGTGAAGGTAAGTTACTTCACCTACAAGACGTGCAGAGGAAGGTTTGATGTTGATAAGATTTCTTAGCAACTTAAGATCAATACGAAGAACGCTGAGTTAAAGGAAAAAGTGAAATTGTACAAATATAATTAAGTTCAAAGTACCATAAACATCCTAACTGACTTAATGTATTAATCTAGTTCTGTAAAACGATCTATTGCTCACTCCGATTTGCGCGTCTAGTAGCGGTTGGTGGGCTTGACTTAAAGCTCAAGTTACCAATGGACAGAACTGTCGCAATGCCGCTACATCATTACCGTGAATGGTAATTTGAAAATGTTAAGCAGAAATATTTGAAAATATTATGTCGTTCTCCTTTTCTATTCCTCTTATAGGAAATATTATTTATGTAGCATAACAATCCGTTACGTCACCCTTCGAGTGTCAGTCATTATAGTAAATGATGTAGAGTGACAGAGAGTATTGTTGTGTCTCTCAATAAAAAGAAACACTTGTTGATTTATTTCAATTTTAACCGATTTGCGCATGGTAACTAAACTCGTGCGCGTCGCCTCTAAGGTGGCAAATTAGGCAGCTACACGACTCCGCGTAGCTGCTGATAAGCAAACACAACAGTTGACGCTCAGGCGTCTACTGCGGGGAGCAACTCGCCTCCAACCCAATTGGAGGCGTCTTGATAAGTTTCATGAGATATTCGAGTAGGAGTTTACCTGCTGACTTGGTTTTGCTTTTGGTTATTTGCGCTTGGTGCGCAATGCGGAGATTTCATTGTCGTCTTTAGTAAAAGCGTCAGTGCGTCCGTGTTCTTACTCGTATATCCATTGTCTCTGCTGAATTTCGAAGACTTTTTCATTAAAGTGATCAATAGCCTTTTTGCGATCTCTGGTTTTGTCTTCTTCGATGTTGATAGGCTCAATATCATTATCTTTTACATGGACTGGTGAGTCGATATGAAATGTGCATTAGCCAGATCGGTGTTTGCTCGAGCGAGTTCCTCCCTTTTGGCTACAGCTACACTCTAACAAGGTGAGTATGCGTGAATGGCTTACGCCATCTACAAAAAACGATGTATGCTATGTTGATGCATGCACCGAATTGTTGATGGCATTTTTTGCCGTCCGAAAGAACTCACTACTACTCGTAAATGAGTTAACGTATCCTCGATGTATCTTTTCATGGACATGATTTGCACGACCTGTCTGACCATCTGTTTTAGGTTGATTGGACGTTAACATTTTTAATCGTGTTTTAAGTGATTTGAACGATGATTGCCGAAACTCCGTCGTGAACCCGGGACATCGATCTGGGACCAGTTCACGGGGTAGCCCATGAAGTCAAATATCGTGTCGAAGAAGACACGAGCATAGAGTTCCGCTATAGTTGTTTCTATGACTGCAGCTGGCCTTACCAGTATGATTTCGCTCACAAGTATATATGTGCTTGCAAGGTTTGTCACTGGGTAAAGCCTAGTTCTTCATACCATAGGCTTTTACAACCTGTGCTTGTTCCGACTGAGTGTTGGCAGTCCGTATCAATGAACATCGTCTTCGGGTATCCCGAGAATGCTTATATTGGTATTCTTGTGTCCATAGATCGTTTGAGCAAGATGGTACATCTTGCCAGTGGAAATTGCGACTTTCTGTGAGTTAAGTCTTTTCACGTTCGCGATGCCCACTCATTGCTGCATCATGTAACTTATAGATGATACGTAATCGCAATCAGTGCGATGTGTCGCTAGCAGTAGCTGTATAATACAGTGAACAATTGCGTGTTGTGTATGGATATGATGAAGGTCGATAGATTTTTAATTATAGTAATCTATCAAGCCTGTAAAAGTCTTGTCTCCTTTATAGGCTCTTCTGATGTCGTCAATCAATGTCTGACGAAGGAATCACTTGAAATAAATTCTGCAACAGTGAGTTTCTCACCCTGGTGGTTGACACTGCCGGCTCAAATCAGGCCGGAGCGAAAGCGCATCAGCGACGACATTTAGTCGTCCTGGTTTATATTTCTTAGAGAAGTAATACTTCGCGAAGTAAAACAACCATCTCGCCATTATTTGCGAGAGGTGTGGACTGTTTACGGCAGTGCGTAAAGACGCATGGTCCGTTAAAATAATGAGCAATCTATCTCCCAAGAGATAGATCAGAACTTAGCCAGTGCCATTTCATGGCAAGGAGTTCCTTGTCATGCACTGAAGAATCGCAAACAGCTGGTTAGAGCTGACGCGACTGATAGTAGACGACGTTATGTGCCGTCCATGTCATATTGCATTAAAGCACAGCCAATTGCAAATATTGCTAGCGTCACAGATCACATGAAATGATCTGTCTTGGTCTGCAATCACCAATATCGGTGATTGCATCAAGCTTTGCATGATACCTTTAAAAAAACGTCGACAATCAGCGTTCCATAACCACTTACATTTTACTTCAAGAAAACAAGATATATGTCGGACAGCTATGTGGGGAGGATGACTCCTTCACATGAAAGCTGCTAAGCGTTCGGCAAATAACTTGTCGATCGCTAATACTTGTTCGCCAGGCAGTGACCTCTCCTTTATGACATGGTATTTCCACGTGGCAACAGGTCGTTGACGTGTCGAGTGCGTCTATCAGTAAGCAACTCGCATTGTACCGAATCAGGGAACACATCCTGGAATTCTATCAAATCCTTGTACAAAGGATTTGTATTCAATGACTTTCAAGTTTGAGGTGTACAATGTTTAATCCGAGTCTTGTTGCTGAAGGCGCTTTCGTTTATCAGTGAGCTGCTGAGAACTCATTCGTTGTCAAAAATGACAATTAATAATCGAATATCAGCACGTAGTCGTCATCTGTGACAAGTACGCAGATCTGCTTGACTTTGCCACTACGCAGATCACGGAGGACTTTTTCGGCTCTAGCGTTGGCAATTGAGTTATCTCCAAGCTAATTTCGAAGGAGTGTATAAGTGCCTATACTTGATCTGAAGAGCGAAGTTTCTTGCTCTCAACATAACGGAGGACTATTAATTCTAGACTTCCGACTTCGTGTCGTCTCGATGGACGATAAGAACCAGAGTGGATGAAAGTCTGCTTCAGGCTGAAATCCTTCTGTTCCGTTTAGACGTCGTTTGGTCTAGCGTGTCAGATTCGAGGCGAACCAGTTGGATCTTGACGGGACTATTCGTAAGACCTTTGGCGAACAGAGTAAACCGTCTTTGTTCATCAATTGGATAGCTCATGATACAACTCACTAGGCATTGTATATATTGGGCGAACGACCGAATTTCAACTGAGCTAGACGGGTTTCGCAACGTGGGGTTCATTTCAAGCAATTTTATTTCTCAGTGCGCAAAGTACAAGATTTGGACAAAGAAGCAGCTATTAAGACCATTGAATAGCTCAAATAAAGTAATTGCGCCTAAGTTGTGGTTCCGCTCGCGTTTCTATCCATGCCTGAGTCTATCACGAAGCGTTTGGAAGGCTTGCTATAAAATATAGGTGTTTCGACAACTATTTGTCATAGGTTGTGTTTGAAGTGCAACAATAATATTATGCAACTTCTTAGCGTCCAGGGAGAACTTGTATCCATTACAGCTTGAAGAGAGGTGCATGTCGATGCGAAGACGTGCTTACTGAATGAATTAAAATGTATATGGAGTGAAGATGCTGCAGCTCGGGCACGCGCGCAGAGTGAATTGGCGACTCCTCATCTGCCATGCAGCGATTATCAGCCTTAGAGCTCAAGCTTCACGATCGGTTTGTGTTTGTGTCGTATGAGTTCCTTAAGGCTCGGCTCAGAAAAACATTTTGACACCTTAGGTCCAATTTAGAGCTGGGGCAGATCTTCTGAATTTAAAGCAGGGCAAGCGTGACATTCACGCTTATATTTATCGTTAACACAACCTATACCTACTCGGCTTTGGCTAAGATATTTTTTAAATCATCCTTTTTATCATGTTTTTCGTTCAGCTTTTTAATTGTGATTCTAATTCTAGCACTGGGGCTCGTTTTTGCTCAACGATACCCAAGGTCCTAAGGGTATCGGAACCCGCAATTGATAGGCAAGCCATAAAAACAGCGAGAAGAAAGAGCAGCAAACCAAGCAGCGAGGGAGAAGTTGAGCTAGAAATAAGCGATACGGCATGCATGTTAGTTAGTCTTTGGAGGTCAAGCTAAGGATGAATTTATTTTACTTCACTTATAACATCTTTTGCGGAAGTGCTTCAAATAGGCGAATCGTAGTGCTCTTTTTTGTACATACCATGAGCCACTTTTTCCTTATGCTTTATTTTTTGTCGGCTTTCGTTCGTAATATCTTTGTTGAAAATGCATCTTGCTATTTCCCATGAAAGTACGCATTTATTGCGAAGTCTTTTTGCAGACTTTTCGAGCTACCGAACCGAGAAGGCCTTCATAGAGGTTTCTCAATACATATTCTAGTTATCAACAAGTTGCTACCATTACGCTGCTCTCATAAATTCAGTGGTAGATAATTAAGGGGTGTGGCTATATCGGTCCCCAAATGTAATTTAGCGGATGGTGTAACCAAAGTCCAAAAGGGGAATAATTGTTAATTTTGCGATATAGCGGAAAAATGAAACTAATCTGCAGTTTTTATTTAACGGAAAAAATAGACGGGGAGGGTGTATGGCTATACCAAAAGGGGATGTGTGTCTATACCGGTTCCCTTAATATAAATCAGTCTTAAAACTTCTTCCTACATAACAAGTGCGCACGGGAAGACGGGCAACCGCTTCCGTGACGACACTTTTTCTAAGGTACAAGTTCGTTGGGCGAGGTCGGCTTAGACGCCAACCAACTACCTCAATGCACGTGACAGAAGACGGTCAAACCACTTTCTCACTGTGCTTGAAGGTGTGTGCTCTGTAGTGTGAGGCCACTTTAGAAGCGCCCGCCTCTTCGATTAAGATTTTCATTCGTAGAAGAAGAAAGGTGCGGGTACTTTTGTTATGTGGATAAAGAACGTTGCATTAGTAGTTTTTATTGCTCTTCTTCTCTTCGATTTTTATGATTTAGTGTAACGGGGTGTGTAGTTACATGAAATTAATACTATAAGGTTGTAAAATTAATATAATATCTAAAAGGTAGATACTTTACATAGTAACATTTGGAAAGCTTATCTATTGGTAAATATCGGTCATATATCTACGTTCTTCGCGGTCCAGTCAGCACTAGACGCGCGCAAAGAGAGAGACAGATAACATGTTTTGTATTAGTTTATAATTGAGTTAGTTCATGTTAACGTTAACGCTTACATGGCTCTCGGAGCGATCCTTGCATACTAGCACCACCAGTAGCATTCATACCGAATTGACCTTTACGATCACTTCGTTCATGGTGAAGAATACTGACATCACCAGAGTTGTCGTCGTCCGCGGAGTCATCACAAGATGACACCGCACAAAAAGGGTCTGACGAAGCGTCAAATAACTCCGCCATTAGCTCTTTGGTTGTCTTGTAAGAACCCGCAGGTTTTACGGACGTGGCCTCGGTTGGTTCGAAGGCCTTAACAGTTCTCAACGATTCGGGCGGTGAAGCCGACGCGGCACAGTCACTTACCACGGGGGTAGCAGGTGACTTGTCACTACCTTCTGCAATGGGAGTAGCAGGTGACTTATTCAAGTCACATCTTATTGGAGTAGGAGGTGACTACTTCCCCGCAGTAGATGCATGAGCGTCTGCTGCCACATTTGCATTACTAACAGCTGCACTGATCCGTGCAGCTGCCAGCTTGTGGCGTCAGGGGCGACGCGCAAGGATTTCTTAACCACGCGCAAATCAACAATGCTACAAAATTGGAGTTCTAAATAAGAATCCAAAAATGCAAATTGCAGGGGGAGACATAATAGTACTTCCCTGTCACTCCACATCAGTCACTATTGTGACTGTTGGTTAGGGGGGGATGTAACGGGGTGTCCCGTTACATAAGAAATATATTCTTTAAGAGGAAAAATAAATATTATTTCTAGGAGAGGAAATAAATAGAGTACAATATTACTATCTTTACTAATTTTGACATAATAGTGCCTTTATTACTAAATTGGGTAACCCCTTAAATTAACTTAAGCAGCGCATATTTCATGGCAAGGAGTTCCTTGTCATGCACTGGATAATTGCGTTCAGCTGGGTGAAGCTGACGCGCCTGATAGCAGATGACGCGTTTTGCGCCGTCTGTGCCATATTGCATTAATGCCCATCGATTGCTAAATCGCTGGCGTCACAGACCGCATGAAATGGTCTGTCTTGGAATGCAATCCCAGGATTGGCGATAGCATCAAGCTCCGCTTGATACTTTCAAAGAAACGCTGACAATCAGCACTCCCTGACAATCAGCGCATACTAAATATTTTACCTTTTTCTTCAACCAGAAGAAAGATGTACTGTCATTTCGGCATAATTTCGGGAGTACTTATGTAAGAACGCCGCTAAGCCGATGAACTTACGAAGTCCATTACATCGACCGGCTTAGGCCAGTCGGTGATCGCCTTGATCTTTTTCGGACCAGGGCGTGCTCTTCACTCTCTTCCTTAGACGAAGGGTGACTATCATAGTCCACGATCTCTTCGTCGTCGTGGAAGAATGCAATGGTCATTCACCTACGTTTGGATGTCATAAGACAAAAGCGGTGTAAACACAAGCTAGCTGTTTGATATCCAAACCTCAAAGAGAAAATCTGAGCGAATGCTGACACTCGGTGTCAACAATCTGATGGGGGCGGGTACACTTCGATTGGTAAAACGTTTAAGTGGTATAATTCACATTAAAGGTTAAATACCCCTTTCACTATTTAAAATAGGTAATATCATTAAAATTCCATTATTAAGGGTGATACAAGTGGCAGCCACCAGATGGAGATCTGGTGACCAAAAGCTATTTTAATTGAAATTAGGCTAAGGTCCTATACTTTAAAATTCAAATAAGTTTGAAGTCTTCCTCTAACTTGAGGAGCGAGTTAGCTCCGCTACATATCAAGCATACATTTAGCTTTGGATTTGCAAAAAACATCGCACAACCATACCAAAAAAATGTCTCTATGAGATTGAGCGTAAAAAAGATAGATTCATCGACAAATTCAAAACACGATTGGGAGAAAGATCAAGTAAAGTACCGTATGGACTACACGGACGTGCTCTCACTTATCGATAAGAACGTCGCGTTTTATGGTACTTTGATGAGTAAACATCTAAATCAGATACATCGATTGGCTTTCGGGCTACTTGACAGTGCACGCGCTTCACTTCGGTGACATTATAGCGTCGTTTTTAGAAGGAGATGAAACTGGTGACGGTCAGCTGCTATAAGATCGGGAAGGTTTCCAGCAAACTTCACCTAGATAGAATTTGTGTTTGATCATTCATTCGCCTCATGAGCTGTTAAGTATCCGATTCTAATCCCTGCCTGTATTTCATCATTCCGACGGAAATTGCGTGTGTACGTAAATATGATATTGTTGTTACCGAAGTCACAATGAGCTCTTTACCCACCAACAAGGATATAAAAATACCATTTTAGGTCACCTCAGTAACATGTTGCTTCTGTTTTGGAGACTGAGGTAGTATACCACGCTAGCTACAATACTCTTGGGCCTGTAGTAGGTGTGCTTTTGTTTTGGAGACTGAGACAGAAGGCAACGCTTGTGGCAATATAACCTTGTGCCGGAGGCCGGAGGCAACTGTGGTTTTTTATCGGAGACGCAGCATGTAAACACACAAACGGCGGTATCAACTTGCGTTAGCTGTGCTTTTGAAGACATTCTAGAGCGCTTTGCTACAGAACGTTTATAACATTCTGTTTGAATATTTCGTAAGCCTGGATCAAAGAATATACCTTCTTAGCACGCGAACCATCGATGCCGGAAAAAGGCATCAATGAAACATTTCACAAGGTTTGTGAAGCCTGATGGGTCGAACAACGGAATTTTGTATCGTTGTTAGTTGTACCAGACCAACAAATTCAATTGCCCTTAGTGATCAACCAAAGTTTTTTGGGGGAACGGGTTCTTTACCTTTGACTAATGTTAGCATTTAAGCAACATTTTTGAAATGATCTTTGATGCTGTTGGTGCTAGCATGCATCTTTTCGTTCTGGTGATGCATGTTAGCATCAACATCATCGTCGCCTCATGACATGATGACACTGCGACAAGAGGTTCAGACAAGTTGAGCAAATTCGAAACCAACTCTTTGGTTGTTACTCCAGAGCCCACTGGTTTCGCGGCATCATCCCCGGTTGAACCAGAGGACACCCTTCTCGGTCCTCTCGTACTAGAGTTAGATTCTCGCATTTTTGGCTAAAATTAAAAGATTTTCTTAGTGCACATAATTTTGACATGGGTACTTCATTCGGCGCATTTAAGACGCCTTCAATCGGAGTTGGAGGCGACCTTTTCCCGCAGTAGACGCTCCAGCGTCTACTGTTGAGATAGCTTCATTAGCAGCTACACTTAGTCGTGTACCGGCCAACTTGGCACCCTAGAGGCGACACGCACGGACTCTGTTACCATGCAAAAAGCTGAAAATTAAAATAAACCAACATGTGCTCCTTTATGAAAACTCTCTGTCGCTCTACATCAGCCGCTATAGTGACCGTTGATTGACGGGAGGAGAGTTGTAACGGTTGCTCCGTTACATTAATAAAATCTTCTATAAGAATAATAATAAAGGATATTCAAATTATCCTTTTTAATAAATTAACCTTTCCAATATTACCGTACATGGTAATATGTAGTAGCAATGCGACAGGTCTTGATTGATTTAAGTTTCAATCAGCCTCGTCAATCGCAGCTAGACGCGCGAATGGGCGGTGAGTAATGAGTCGTATTGCAAAATCAGATTAATATATTAAGTCAGTTAACAATATTGCAATACGAAGGAAATCAATTGTAGTAATTACAGTAATTTTTTTCTAAATTAAGCCTTCTTAGTATCGACCTTCAGTTGCCAAGCGAAGCCAAGCAACTTAAAATCTTCCTCTGCACGTCGTGTACGTGAATTATTTGGAGGCACCTCACCTTCACTGCTATAAGTGCTTGTCGGCTAGTACTAGCGAAAGGCGCCCCGTTTACAGCAATAGCCCTCTTATGTTGATGTGTCATAGCCTGTAAACCTTCAAGTCTGTCGGAGGACGAGAATGAAAAAAAAACGTAGCCTATAGGTTGCGCTTCTTTGAAAGAGATGAGAGATCTGGATGCTATCACTAGCTCTTAACTAGCTACGACGTATCCAATGGCGCACGATGGAAATAATGTTTAATTTTATTGTACTGTGCGTCATCGAAGTGGGGGGGTATTGAAATGTTACACGTATGAACCGGGGTTCAACCACTTCCTGCGCGTGCGGAAACTTTGTTCAACCGCGTTGTTGACGCGCGGGATCCTCTGCTCGACCGCGTCGTCGTCTTGCGGGACCACTGCTCATTCGCATCTTTTCTTTGCTGTGAAGCGAGAAATGCTGTCACTTGATTCCAGAAAAACAGAGTAAGCAGTACAGAGACGCCCATCTCTCACTCTTTGCACCGCAGGCGTCGTGGATTCACGAATCACGACTGTTACATTGCGCCAGTCGCTTGGGGATACCAAATGATAGGTGAACACTTCAATGACGTCAAACTTTTGTCGGCGTCTCACTGATCTGGCTAACAAGTTGATGTGGGGCTTATAACGTGCCAACTATGGCATGCCCAGGATTCATCGAATGCATATTTCATCGCGATAACCAAGCAATCATCATTGCTGCGAAAACGTTAAGGTTGTACAGCAACGATACTTTGCGCTGCGATACAGAACGGTGTCTCCCGTCTGCAGCCTCGACCATGACTTGACCAGGGCTCTCGCAGACCAGAATGCTGGGAGGCAGCATAAAAAAAACAAGTTTTATGAATGAAAGTTTTCGTCGCTCTTGAGTCCAGGAGCGCTAGTAGAGGTCGTCAGACCGGCTACATGTATATTGACAATAATCAGACGTGAATCACCAGTCGCAGTGTTGGCATTTAGCCGTGGACACAGCACAGGAAAGCTTACGGTGGGGGAACCACCGATGGACCCCGACCGCCATTCCAACCAGTATAACGCTCCGCACCTACTTGTCCCGACCGTGATTTGGACGTGCAGTCGGGGCAGCGTCCTCATAACGGGCGTTACCTACATACGCCGACATCGGCGCTGGCGCGCGGCATTCACCCGCGCAATGCCCTGGCTTTCGACAACGAAAGCAAATTTTTTGACGCTTGGTACCTTATGGGGAGTCGCACGTTGTCGGTCACCCGACGAATCAATCGCGCCGCTCTTCATAGGTTTCGGACCAGAGGCCGGGCGACGGTGACATCCGAAGGCTTGGTATATGCCTTGGTGACCCTAAAATCGTCGCGGGGCGCAATGGCAAAGGCCTACTCCAATGTGGCAGGCTCCGCATGCTCAAGCGATAATCGGGTCTGCGGCTAGAAGGCAAGGCGAAGGTCATCCTGGATGGTATCCAGGGTGGGGAACGCGTGCTCGTTTACGACAAGCTTACCAAGGGCTAATGCGTTGGCTTTCCGGTGAGACGGGAAAAGAGGAAGTTGACCTACGATTGGGGCGTCTCGAAGAGCCTCGATGCGATGGCGCTGTCAACTCCTCGGAACCATCGATTCAGCGACAATCGATCTTTACCTCTCCTGAGAAGAAGGAGGTTTTCATCTTCACAAAATCGTTCCGTGAAGATCGCGAGGGATTGAAACCTCGCCGATTGGATTCGGCGAGCTCGCGGACCATAAATCCATGTATGGCGAGACGTTGTGCGTCAGGGGTCGCTGGTCTCATCAGCGACACGCTCCGGATATCACCGCGAGGTGACTGAGGATATCCTACTCAACAGAAGTGAGATAGAGGGAGGTCGCGTGCTCCTGAAGCAAATCTGGAGCGTCAAAATACAACGATTGACTCATCCTAAGCTTTGGCATCAGAAGGACTCGGCACGTGATGTGCCCGAATAGCGGGCCTGCGTTAAGGACACAGTCCATGTTCCTAGAGAGGCGTACTATTTAAAGAACCCTCATTGGAAGGCGTGCCTCTGTTCTTACATGCGCGAAGGGATTGATAACTTGCAATTCGTTTACGAGCGCGCGAAGTGCTTTTTTTTCATGGTCCTTGCGGATTAAAGTATTGTTCATGTCATACTGTTCGACGATATTCGGAACATCTATCTGAAGCTAGGAAAGAGGATCCCAACAATCATGCGAGGATGAGAACCCACGCTATCGAAAGATCTCTGAACCATTCGAATTAATAAAAAGGATGGAGACGAGGAGGATGAACCGGTTCGATTTGCATTTCGGGCCCGACTGTTTGTCAACATGATCACAGTCGCGTCCGCGCACGTTTGCGGGTGGACGTAGATCATGATCGCAATCGTCGGATGACTTACAGCTGTCTTTGCACCGATCGGTCGGAAGACCAAGTAGGACTCGCGATTGATCAATTGGCAATTAAACGGACGCTCTTAGCCTATCGCAACGCGCTGGCGACAACTCGTCCCGAATTTTTTTCCTTAAAGGATGGAGTGAAACATCTGAGCTGGGACGACAAGTCCCTGGCGGATGCTTAAGAACAGTACGAGTTACTAATTTCTAGGGTGTGTACGTTGTAGATCGAGGTAGAAGCGCTCGCCTTCACTTATAAGATGTAGTAGTCTTCCCACGACCCGTCCCTCTCAGCGTGTCAGTGAGGATGAGAATTAATACCGATTGGGCCTGCCAGAGCCGGACAAGCAATGTTGCACCTCCATCTTATCCTGCTTCAGCAGCTCCTTAAGCATCTGTGGATCGCATGACATTTGCACATAATCAAACTGCGTCAATTTCGTTGCGACGTCGGTGTGACATGGCTGATCCAGCTGCGCATTCCAGCACTAGCTCTGATGCATCAGCAGCCGATGGACCAATTTGAGGCGTTTTTGCTTGGACACCGTATCGCCGCGTCAGAGACACATAGCCGTGCTACGGTAGAGTCCATTACCAAGACTCAGGATGAGATTCGGCGGGAGCAGGCTCGAACGAGGCTCTTCACATGACTATTGAGACGCTTTGTGCCCGGCCTTATCATCTGAGGCCCATTTGGATGGGTCTGTCCAAGTTTTATGGGACTGCAACTCGGCTCATTTTACAGTTTAGAAATGGGGTGATTTGCTGTGGTGAACGCCAATTTGTGGCACAAACGCTGAGTTGCGACTGGGTCCTGAAAGCACGTACGACTTGCTTTATCAGATTTACACAGCGCGGTTTCTAGGCGTGCTCAGCGTGTTTGCCATGCCGGTGCTTCTTCCTCTATATCTGACTGTTGGCGCCGACATTATGCCCTTTACCCACAGTATCTACAAAACTAATTAATGAATATCCATTCAAAACCGATACAAATCTTAAAATTCATTCGAATATTTTTAATGCACGACAGGACGCCTTGTCGTGCATTTTCGCTAATAATAATCAGCGTTTATGAGTTCGCTTCGAATCAGGAGCCGCGCTAATTCGTTGGCCGCGTTTAATGCCTTGGTCGAAACGCTGACAGCTAGTGCTGCTGTCGCGTTAACAGGGCTAAAGGGTCCATCCCACTACAACAGTGAAGATGCTGATCCGTCGCTCATTGTCGACTACAATGAGTCGATACCGTTGCCGTCACCTCATTGTGGTGATGCGGACAACGAGCTCATGAGGAAGGATGATGGCGCATTATTTCCCATCCAAACTTCTCCCATAGCTCACAACATGGAGACAGCAGCATTTACGAATGCTGTCTCGTCGTCTGCGCTGGATAGAGACTGATTTGTATTTAATCGTATTAAATATAAATACCTTTTTTTACCAATTAAAATGTCATCTCTATAGATAACACTTAATATGTATTGCTAGCGTATCTTTCTAGATACCTCGCGTAACCGATGACGCTAGCCGTCATCACGGATGACGCTGGGCGTCATCCCACCTAATGTGAATGCACCAATGTGCATCACATACAGAATGGTTGGTCACAAATATGAACCACACCCGAGTGCTGGGTCTAATTGATTGACCATCCCCTTAAGTACACCAAGTGCTCTTCACGGGACTGTGTAACATTAGGGCAACATTAGCCCGTTACAGATTGAATGATGACCGTCCGCTTTCACGAAGCTTCGGACAATAAATAAGAGAGACAGTGGTAGAAGATACAGGTGGCTATTACGTCCTTCAATAATTGTGGCTGAGTGAAAAGTGTCTGATGCATCTCATTTCGATAAAGTCGCGCTTCCGTCGACGTCTAAGCTGAAGTGAACGCCTTTGCTCATGCCTATTAAAAATGCAGCATCGCTGCTGCACCGAGCTACATGACTTGTGATGCTATCGCTGCCAAATCTTAAAGAATGTAGTGCGTCTTTCTATTGTTGTGTGTGTCGCATGCTATGAATTTGTTTGGCCAAAGTGGGAACAGTTATTAACAGTTGTAGGCTCAAAGACATAAATCGGCTAGCGCCAACACGATAAAGCAAGAAACAAGAGTGGCCGCAAGAATTTCCAATATAAGGGGCAGCCATGCTATCTTTATTTACCTTTAAATTTGTCAGAAGCAACTTTCCTGTTATACATCCACTTCCTCGCATTTCATCAACTTGCGTTGCTCTCCCTCCAGCTGCAACATCAGTAAGAAAATCAATTAGCCACTGCAGTCTAGTCATGAGAAGCTATGATCCAGCTCACCACAATTTTAACACGCGACAAAACCTGAAGGTTAGTGCTCATGCAGTTTTGCGGGCGATACGGCGGCTTGATCAGCACCTCACCCATGACTCGGATGTAAGCATCTTCCCAGGCACAGGGCATTCTGGCCAACGCAGCAAAAGTCATGATAAAAAAGATCCAGTCTATAGCTACAACTCTAAGTAACGTACGTTTTGTTAAGAGCATCGAAAACTGTCTGAGCTTCCCCGGACACGTTTTGGCCAATTGAAGCTAGCACTCGCTTAGCCAGTACCCTATAGCGCTGCTCTACGCGCTCCAGCTCGTTTGCACTGATGGATGGCAACGCCAATACATGGCCAGCAGGAGGAGACTCCAAAATCTTGACATCCTTAAGTGTCTCGAGATAAAAAATATGAGTCAAGAATTTGACTCCGTCTTGTTCCTCTTTGTAAAGCGATATAATCAATCAGTCCGCCCATTAGTCCCAAATAATACAAAAATCGTACCAAGCACGAGGAAGTTGGCTTTGGGGTCCATCGTGAAGATAATACCTTCAAAAATCTCATTTGAGGCAGTGACTACACGGACCTTAGCGCCTATGACCTTGTGGTCCTGCTGTAGCTCCACCGGGATCACGGGATTGGGCGGGGCGCTGGTCGTGTCCATCCTATTAGGTGGCAAATCGAATTGATTGCGTTTCGATTGGTCAAATCTTGTAAGTATAGCGAAGGCTGAACAAGCGAATAAATCAAGCATGGGCGGCCGTCACTACGAAGGTGCGTTCACAGCTGTACGCTTGAACTAAAACGTGGCGGAACAGGGTCATCGCATTCTATGACCAATGTAGTTCTGAAACTGCGCTATGATAATGCTGACGCGAATTCTGTAGCTCCTCTCGTGCCGAAGCGCCAAGAAATGGTGAATGCTAAAATTCCGCTACATTATCGCGACACGTGCGCAGGTTTACTTATACCACTGAACGAGTGTCGGCGAACCACGTTTTTTCTCCCGTGGAAATGTCAGGACCTGCGTCACGCTTACGAGAAGTGCCAGTATGAAGAATGGAAATCTCGGGTGAAGCTGCTTAAAAATAAAAATTAAGCTTATCAAACTCAAACAGATAAGTAGCGGTAGAGTGGTTTTAGAATAGTTGAGCTGGCTTCGACCTGACAAGATGCTCTCCGCGATAAAGTACAAGTGAATAATAGAAACATGTGCTGCTATTCTCTGTATGATTAATATAATCGCCTAGCATCTAGGCACCTTGCACTGTTGCTGTGGGTCATCGATTGGGACGAAATCCCGCTGTTGCTTGGACTGCAATGTCCCTCTCATGGAAATGGTCTTAGGCTTATATGCAAACTTTTCGAGACTATTCTGATTCTAGTCGTTCACTAATGTCAATGTTATTAGCTGATGCTTCCTCTTCTTCGCTGCAGCTGTCGGTTTCATCATCGTACATGCGTTCACCGCGCTGATAACGCTCCTGCTGCAAGAGGCGAACTTCAATGAGGTTAAGCTGATCGCCACCGAATGGATCGCCAAGCCGTCTAGCCACTCGTTTTCCCAACAACATTATTGTAATAAGAATAAAACAGCCCGCGATGAACAATCCGGACGGGTCCTCGGCTTCCTTTTTTAGATAGCCCATTAATTGCGTCTGCCACGGTCCGGATGGCTCAATCTCACCAAGCTGGTCAGGAATAGATCCGTCGAAGCAATCGATGCCCTCAGTGTCCGTGTCACTACCAACGTGGAATCCCATGTGTCGGCAAAAGTCTGCACCAGACTTAGCGATGGACTTGAGAGGCGAGCAAATTAATGCATTACCGTAGCAAGGAGCCAGCGCGCCAGCTCCAGCATGAGCGTAATATTCGTTCCTGCAGGCATTTAACCAGTCGTTGCATATCCTCGGACATGCATTTTTCATCTCGCACGTGCCCATCAGCGGGTGGCATGATGAACATATCATTTCCTCGGTCAGTGCTTGGCAGCTTCGACTAAATTTGGCTACCACCGGCTCTCGGATCTTTCTGCTCTCCATAGAAGTATCAGGCTACCTCAGTCAAGACAAACGACATTATCAAATGTCTCATGCTTCACTTACGGACGGAGAGTATTTGCATGAGTGTCATTACAGCACGTGCTTTTATGATACTTGCTGCAGACTTCCATTCCTTTGCTCTGTGTGGAGACAAAAAACATATGACGTGTCACATTTTTCATTAGCTTCGGCATCGAAAGCAACTCAATCACGTACGCGCTGGGAAGGGTGCGTGCCCGGCTCGAATTTAAGTATGCCTGCGGAGCGACACGTATTATCAGGTTTTGCCTTGGGCTCCGCCCATGCTGCATTTTTGAGCAGTTGAATGATAAGATGCATCACTACAAAACACTG
>NC_090610.1:1524690-1554755 GCF_004359215.1 Bremia lactucae | reverse complement strand
TACTTGCTTCTTGCACGTCCACTTCTCTGGCATTTCGTCGAGCGTGACCAGTCCGCCAGTGACTGACTTTCGATTTTTATTTATTCGCAATTAAAATCTAAATAGTGGTATGCAGTACCAGTATTATCTTACGTTATCAAAAAAGATTGATAATTGCTCGGTAATATTGCGAGAAACAGTTAGGATGTTGTCTTTGACCATGAACAGGCAGATTGCCCTGAATCTTAGTGTCGGCGCAGGCGCGTGTCTTGCACTGTACATAGTACGCCTTCGCCGCGCCGCGTATTCAAAAGTTTCGATGCCAGTGTCCCCTCCACTTCTCGATAAACGGCCCAAGATGGTGCCCTTCGGCGCGGTTGCGGGTCAGAATCGTGGTTTGAACCCCATGAAGCCCATCTTGTATTTGGAAGATCCATACTTTTACGTCCGCGACGATTCGCGCAAGAAAAAAGAGATTCTGGGCTATTTGCGAAAGGAAAACGAATACACGGAAAATAGGACAAGGCATCTCGCAAATCTGCGAAGTATTCTTTACGATGAGCTACTCTCACATGTGCAGGAAACGGATGAAGACTACCCGTATCCCCACGGCCCTAATCTATACTACAAACGGACGGTCAAGGGACGCAGTTACCCTTATCATTGCCGTAAAGCCAAGACCGAAAACGGACCAGAGGAAATACTGCTAGATGAAAATGAGATCGCCGCGGGCCACAAGTATTGCCAAGTGGCCAGTGTAGTCCAAAGTCCTGACCATCGCTACCTCGCTTATATGGTCGATTTTAGCGGCTGTGAGACCTACGCAGGCTACATTAAAGATACTGAGACCGGTGAGTTGTTGTCGGATCGGATTGAAAATATCTCGAGTTTGTGTTGGGGAAAAGACGCTTCCATCCTCTACTACGCTACGCAGGATGGATCTCTTCGTCAAAGTAAGCTCTGGTGTCATCACATTGGAAGCAAGGTTGCAGATGAGCTGCTTTACACGGAAGATGATGAAATGTTCAATGCCTCGTTCCAGAAAGCTCGCAGCGGCAAGTACATATTTTTAATTTCCTCCAGCTCCGAAACCAGCGAAGTGTCGTTTATCGATACGGATCACCAATCGCAAGTACCGCAACTGATAGCCAAGCGACGAAAAGGATTAATTTACTCTGTAGACCACTTCGGTGACAGTTTTTTTATCGTTACGAATAAGGACAACGCTTCCAACTTCAAGCTGATGAGAACGCCTGTATCGATGCCATCTTCTGAACATTGGGTCGATGTTTTTCCTTATGACGAAAGCATAAAGGTAGATGATATTGACTGCTTCAAAGACTTTATGGTTATGGAAGGTCGACAAGGCGGTTATTCTCAGCTATGGATTATCGTGGCCGAGAATGACAATAAGCTCGTTCGCCGCCAGCTCAACTTTGATGAATCTAGTTACACTGTGAGCGGATCAGTCAACCGAAATTTTGACACCGACAAGTTTCGCTATGTTTATTCTTCAATGACTACCCCTTGGACTACGTTCGACTACGACATAAATACTGGTGAGTCGAAATTGCTGAAGGAAAAGCCTGTACCGAGCTATGATCGTTCCCTTTACAAGACAGAGCGCATAGAAGCAAAGGCTAGCGATGGAAGTATGATACCAATTTCAATTGTATATCGTTCTGACCTTCGCTCGCAAGATCGACAGCCATTACACCTCTATGGGTACGGTTCGTATGACATCTCGATCGATCCAAGTTTCAGCACATCTATATTGCCATTGCTAGACCGCGGTGTTATTTACGCGATCGCGCATGTCCGAGGCGGGGGTGAAATGGGTAGAACATGGTACGAGGGCGCGAAATACACGAAAAAAATGAATACTTTCACGGATTTCATTAGTTGCGCTGAGCACTTAGTAAATACTGGATATTCAAGCCCCAACACGATGACCTGTGAAGGCGGCAGCGCTGGAGGATTGCTTATTGGTGCTGTGTTAAACATGCGTCCAGACCTTTTTACTGCTGCGATCGCAGGCGTGCCGTTTGTTGATGTGATGAATACCATGAGTGACGCCACAATTCCTTTAACCACTGAAGAATGGGAAGAATGGGGAAATCCAAACGAAAAGGCATTCTTTGAGTATATGCTTAGCTACTCACCGTACGAAAATGTTAAGCAGCAAGCGTATCCAAACATTCTGGTTACGAGTGGTCTATACGATCCTCGTGTTGCGTACTGGGAGCCTGCCAAATGGGTTGCGAAGTTGCGTGACATGAAAAGCGACCGGAATGAGGTGCTGTTGAAGATGGACTTGTCATCAGGTCACTTCAGTGCTAGTGACAGGTACCACTACCTGAAAGAAAAGGCTTTTAACTTAGCTTACTTGCTGGATCACCTTATAACGATCATGGGTAATCAAAAGTGATGGCGAAGATGTGAAAAATGTAAATGTGAAAGCCTAACCTATAAATTCACAGGTGCTTAAATTGATTTTTCTATTTTTTGCGCTTTCGATTGTCATCCTCGGCATCTAAACTGGCTACAGCTGCGCGTTTTGCCATAGCATGTAGCTCCACCTCTTTTTGAAAAGCCTTCCTTTCCTTACACTGCGCATGAAATATCGTCTTAGAGCATCCGTACGCTGCTTGCGACAAATTGAATCTTGAAAGATATAATTGCTGCATTGCCAAATCTTCCGTGAGTGGAGAACACAGTTCGCTTTTAAGGACGGTAATTACCTGCCCAGTCGATACACAAATTTCAATTGAATCCGACAGTAAGTACTTAAGTATAATTCCACGTTGGTGTCCCATGAGCCTCGCATCTGGACGGTATGTTTTCACGATATTTCCTACTGCAAACTTAAGCGTGTCGACCAGGCTTCGAAAATTGATAAAAATTTGGCTTTGCATGGTGGCAACAAGTGGAGACCACAACTGCCGTGGTCGCACAGCGTACTCTTTGGATATCTTCCAAGGTACAGATAAATCGATCCGCCTCGGTAAACTGGTAGTTGGCTCAATATAGTCGGGTATCGTTGCCTGGTAGCTTAATCCAACGTTAGGCTTGGGGCGGCCTAGCCCACTTCGTATTGCTTCATTCTCCACAACTTCCAGCGCTTTCTTGATGTTGCTTCGATTTGGATAGTACTTATAGCGACAAACAAAAAACAACTTATTTTTCTCGCGATACCCACGCTTTATTTCGTCCTGGATGTCGTGATACTCCTCAGGGGACACAACTTGGCATACCTCAATTACAGCATCAATTGAATTTCTGTCCTTATGCGGCGACAAAAAGACCTCATTTTCCAAAATGCCACCCTTTATCAAAGATTTTACTTCATCCTTGACGTCATACGGTTTATAGTACCACTGTGCCATAAAAGTAGACACAGCCCGGTCATGCCGTTGTGAGGTTTGCACTGAGCTCACCAGTGCTACGTAGGGATCGTCTGGATCACCCGAATCCAGCACCACGCAGTCACCAACTTGGACGTGAACATAATCTCCGGTAGAGTTGCTATCGTCTGATTCACCATCCTTTTGTTTTTCTTTCGATGCAGTCTTAGCGTTTCCTTGTTTTACCTTGTTGGGCTTCTCTTTGGTTGCAGAACTCAGTTTTGCTTTGCTTGCACCGCGCGTCCTCACGCCGTTACTTTCGAATTCCGATGCTGCTTGTTGTCTACTATGGGCACGCGTACGCTGTATTAATGAAGAACTTTCATCACTGCTTGTTATATCTTCGCTATTTGCAGATTTCATCACCTCGTCGGAAGTGGTTTGATGACGTACTTCCACGGGCTTATCGGAATCAGCTGGACTATTACAGGTCGTATTTTGCATAGCGATCATGCTTTAACCTAGCCTAAGACACCTTAATTCACTTAGCAAGCTTCTTGGATTGACGGCGGCCAGCCCACTCGAATGTTAAGCACGAATTTAAGCAGCTTTTCCTGCAAGACAGTAGCTCTCACTTAAATTTTACCCAATCACAGGTCTGCTGTTAAAATTAGTGTTTTTTTTTACCGAAGCGCGCGCAGGATATTCATTGGCTTTAGTAAACGAAGCCTTCACACATTTGATTCAAATTGCAATAGCCAATTCGAGAACATTCTATGTCTGAGACTGAGCTGGTAACGTAAGGGCATCCCAGGCAAAATTGCAAATTTTATCTTGCTTGAAAGTTTTGATGCTCAAAAACAGTGTATACGAAATCCGCACGACTGTGTCCCTCACGCCCACTCACGGAATATTCGATAAGAATATACGTCTGTACAACATAGCGCCACCACGGCAGCTCTTATAAGGGAAGATTAGTAATGAAATGACGTTTGTGTTGCGAAGATGCACTACTGCTTTTGGTAATTACAACAAGAAGTCAGACACATCAAATATTGTGTGGCATAGTAGTTGTGTGCGTCGTGTTAGATCTGGAAGCATTTGCTAGTTCATCCACAGCCTTTGTGTACAAAGTACCCAGCTCGTAGAGACTGGGGTAGTGAAAAGAGCAATACGAGTAGTCATGTGTTCCGCACAGAGCCGAGAGCCTGTGGCAGTAGACGGTGAACTGACAGGAAGTCAAGCATCGCATGATCCGGCACAGTGCCTAGAGCCTGGTGCGGCTGGAAGGGGTGCGTTAGCCAGGAGAGCAACGGCACCCGCTTCCCAGTCAAAGGTCGTGGTGACTCGAAGAACGACTACCCGACAGATTAAGACAAAACAAAGCCACGTCTAAACGAGTAACATTTCGATCAGGACGGGCCTTCAAACAAGGTGTTCGAGGCCGTCGAAATGGCGGGACATCCTCACTTGAGGTGCTTCAGCAAGTCTTTAAATCTGCCGAGGAGATAGCAAATCTCCCGAGATGTCGTGAAATCTGTTCCTTGACGAATTAAAAGAAGGAAATATCCACGAAATAGTCGCAACATTTTCAGAAGAGAACTTGGTGGACTATTGCTCGTTGTCCTTAATGGACGAGCGCGTCCTAGATACGGAAAAAAAGAAACGTTTCGCTGAGCAAGGTTGGGATGACTTGAGAGGCACTCCGTTCTATGAAGTTATGTGGATACATCACGATGTATTCCCAAAAGAAGTGCCGAGCCGCCTATTAGCAGATAGGGTAATCGAGCACGAAATAGGCCTCGAACCAGGCACAAAGTATTGTGTGACCAGGCAATATTCTTTGCCGAAAGAACAAGTCGATTATATCGATGAATTCTTCGACAAGCGAGCGAAGGAGGGACCTGTGCGTGAGAGCAAATCGCCTCACTGCAGCCCGACCTTTTGTGCGCGTAAAGCCACAGGTGGATGACGTGTAGTTCATGATTACAGTAAGCTGAACCCGGCGACCATTCCGGCGCAATGCTAATACCGCGAAAAATGTTTGTCCTAATTCCATGGAAAGGCCAATTATCTTTTCCGCGTTGGATTTAAAGGATGGCTACTATCAGGTACTCATGAGAGAGTCCGATGTGGCCAAAACGTCAGTAAGTATCCCAAGCGGTATGCTTTGGGAGTGGCTTGTGATGCTCCAAGGTTTGAAAAACGCAACAGCGACATTCAACCGAGTGGTGGCTCACGTGATGCGTCAGCACCGTGCCTACGCGCCTTATTAGTTTGACGATGTACTCGTGCATTGTAGGGCCGAGGACGGGCTGAGCGCAATAGAGTCGCACAAGCGTCATTTAGACGCTGTGTTACAGACTCTAGAGGACGCCCAATTGAACGTCAACTTGCAAAAATGCGTCAAAGGGGTCCCCGAGATACCTGTGCTGGGCTGCATCGTATGTACGCATGGTGTACGAGCAGATCCAGACAAGGTAAAATCGGTACAGGAATGGCCAATCCCACGGCATGTGAAGGATTTGCGCCAGTTCCTAGGGCTCGCTAATTACTTGCATAAGTATAGCAAGTATAATGCTGAGCAAACTAAACAATTATCAGACCTCCTTAAAAAGGACGCAGAGTGTATTTGTTAAAAGAACAAGAAGATGCGTTCACATCAGTGAAACAATCTCTTGAAAAGGCACCGGTCTTGACATTGCCAGACGAGGATAAGCCTTTTAGCGTCGTCTGCGATGCAATTAATTTTGGAATCGGCAGCGCGCTCATGGAGAAGGATGACGACGGCGTTGACCGTGTCATCTCTTATCAGTCCCGGCTATTAAAAGCCGCGGAACTGAATTACCCTGTGCACGACAAAAAGCTACTTTCAATAAAGTATGCTCTTGTAACGTTTTCGAGTGCATCTGTTGGGCACCGAATCATACATGGTGTATACGGATCACGCATCACTGCGGACCGCAATAAACTCACCGCACCTCTCGCCCAGAATGGCAAGACGGCTTACATTCCTCTTCTCCGAATTCAATTTTAAAGTTGAATACAATCCGGGTAAGTCGAATATCTTGGCTGACGCTTTATCGGACAGACTAGACTTCGAGGCTAACACCAGAAATGTGTGTCACGTGCCAAGGTACAAGTTGAGTCGTCAACGTTGGCAGCCAAGAAGGCATACCACGTAACGAACTCATTGGCCTCCGAAATAAAATAGAGCTACAGTCAGGACAAACATTGTCGCCTGCTGTTAGATCACTTCGGTGGACGAAAGCTTACCCTTCCGTCGCACCTGAAAGCTAAGCTAAATCGCTTTAGCTACAGCGATGGCCTGTTATGACATCAGCTGTCACCTTGTGATCCCTTGGGAATCTTTGTGTCTCCTGACACAGATCTCAAGCTGATGATCCTTTACGAGCTCTATGATGCACCATCTAAAGGGCATCTTGTCCGTAAAAAGACATTCTTACGAGTGTCAGAGGAATTTGGTGGCCACATCTATATCGATGGGTGGCCAACTATATTCGCATTTACGAACAGTGTCAGCGCATTAAGCCTGCACCGTCCAGCAGTGCGCCACTGAAGCCGCTACCGATTCCAACCAACAGTTGGAAGTCAGTAAGTCTGGACTTCATGTTTGGTTTGCCGCCCGATCATAAGAATCGGACGGGGCTCGTCGTCTTTGTAGACAGACTAAGCAAAATGGTGCATTTAGCACCATGTAAGACATCGATCACAGGCAAGGAGGCAGCTCTCTTGTTCCTGGATCATGTTTACCGACTACACGGGATGCCCGAGTCCATAGTATCGGACCGGGATCCACGTTTTACGTCTGGTTTTTGGCGACATGTGTTTGAGCTGCTTGGTAGCAAGCTCCACATGTCGACCGCAGATCATCCCCAGACCGATGGCCAAACAGAACGTGCCAATCGGGTCGTGGCGGATGTCTTACGCACTATAGCAACTCCCAAAGAGTGGAGCAAGCAATTGCCCTTTGTGGAGTTCGCTATAAATAACAGTGTCCACGCCAGTACGGGTGAGACACCGTTTTATATTAACGGACTGCGCCATCCTCGGACGCCAGTCTCGTTTGTGCGCAGCCCGAGTCTTAGTGGGGGAGGGCCCCTCACTATGCTCGGTGCGAAAGAGGGACATAGTTTCGTCAATATGACGATGACCCATGAGGGTATCATCTCAAAGACAGAAACTTGCCCTAGTGACCCTGCCAGTTTAGCAGTGGTCAATAAAACTACGCCTTATGACCGACCTCTTGGCGGTATCATAGGCGAGTTTGATGCTAAAAGCGTGAGCGAGGCTCAACGCTTTGTGGATGAGCGATTAGCCATCACACGTAAAGTCCGTGACGCAATGGCAAGCGCACAGGACAAGCAAAAAGAATATGCGGACCGAAATGGTCGCAAAAANCTTCGGTGGACGAAAGCTTACCCTTCCGTCGCACCTGAAAGCTAAGCTAAATCGCTTTAGCTACAGCGATGGCCTGTTATGACATCAGCTGTCACCTTGTGATCCCTTGGGAATCTTTGTGTCTCCTGACACAGATCTCAAGCTGATGATCCTTTACGAGCTCTATGATGCACCATCTAAAGGGCATCTTGTCCGTAAAAAGACATTCTTACGAGTGTCAGAGGAATTTGGTGGCCACATCTATATCGATGGGTGGCCAACTATATTCGCATTTACGAACAGTGTCAGCGCATTAAGCCTGCACCGTCCAGCAGTGCGCCACTGAAGCCGCTACCGATTCCAACCAACAGTTGGAAGTCAGTAAGTCTGGACTTCATGTTTGGTTTGCCGCCCGATCATAAGAATCGGACGGGGCTCGTCGTCTTTGTAGACAGACTAAGCAAAATGGTGCATTTAGCACCATGTAAGACATCGATCACAGGCAAGGAGGCAGCTCTCTTGTTTCTGGATTATGTTTACCGACTACACGGGATGCCCGAGTCCAAAGTATCGGATCGGTATCCACGTTTTACGTCTGGTTTTTGGCGACATGTGTTCGAGCTGCTAAGTAGTAAGCTCCACATGTCGACCGCAGATCATCCCCAGACCGATGGCCAAGCAGAACGTGCCAATCGGGTCGTGGCGGATGTCTTGCGCACAATAGCAACTCCCAAAGAGTGGAGCAAGCAATTGCCCTTTGTGAAGTTCGCTATAAATAACAGTGTCCACGCCGGTACGGGTGAGACACCGTTTTACATTAACGGTCTGCGCCATCCTCGGACGCCAGTCTCGTTTGTGCGCAGCCCGAGTCTTAGAGGGAAAGGGCCCCTCACTACACTCGGTGGGAAAGAGAGACATAGTTTCGTCAATATGCCGATGACCCGTGAGGGTATTATCTTAAAGACAGAAACTTGCCCAAGTGACCCTGCCGGTTTGGCAGTGGTCTGCATGGAGTCACGGCAAGGAATGCCTGTGCTCCAGATAATAACAAGGTTTCGTTAATGTCGACTACTACCTATGACTGACCTTTCGGTGGTGTCATAGGCGAGTTGGATGACAAAAGTGTGAGCGAGGGTCAACGCTTCGTGGATGAGCGATTAGCCATCACACCTTAAGTCCGTGACGCGATGGCAAAACAAATAGGATTAACAAAAAGAAAATGCGGACCGAAATGGTCGCAAAAATAATGAATGCTTTTGTGTTGGAGATTAGGTACTATTATGGACTGCTACTCTACCTGAAATCAACTTCTGTGCTACCAGGTGGTACTACGAACCTATTGCCGCGTTACATTGGGCAACTTACTGTGGTCGGGGAGGTCGGAGACCTAAATTATAGGCTCACTATCCCGCCATATATGAAGACGCACCCCGTCTTTTACGTGGGTCGTCTCAAACGGTATGTAGACCCAAATGAAAGTCACATATCTAAGGAAAATGATGGTGACACCGACCATGGATCGAGTGTTAAATAGATTGAGGAGATGAGGAAGGCGAAAGACTTGCCTCCGACCTTCCCCTCCTATAAGAACGTAACTGACTCACAGAGCGAGGTATACCACGCTCATAATGCGGGTCCCTCAGCATCAACTCTTCCAAGATGTCCAGCCGAAATTTCAGGCGTTCGTAACACGACTGGCCACGGATCTTCACGATGTCCGTGCGAAAGATCATCGATGATCTTTCGCGCGGACATCATGAAGATCCGAGGTCAGTCGCAAGACTTGACCCTCGAGATGCCTAATACTTCGTTCAGCAGTGCTCAATGCCTGCGACTGAAAGGACGCGGGTAAGGTAGCCGCGAGTCGGTGGGCGTTATCGTCTTTTCTATCGGGCGTTTGCATTGGTTGATAAGGGTGGGATCCAACGCTTCCTTGTTAAAAGGTTGCTTGCCCATCGCTCCGTGAGGCAGATGTCAGCTTCCGCGTCTTGTGGAGAAGATACCCGAAGAATTTCGACTCTTGGGAACCGATCGATACCCTACGTATTGATTTGCCCTGTTGGGTACCTATCAAAAGAAGCACTAGCTGAGGCCTCTCCGCTAGTCTTAAACGGACTAGGAGGAGTTGCGTGGTGAAAACAAAACTGGGGGTACAGTACTACTCATGATTTCTTTCACACGCAAGCGGGCAAAATTACTTCGCTGCGACCGCTGTTTTACCGCATCATAATACGGATGAAAGAGGAGCAAGAATTCCGCATCATAATGGTTGGGCGTTTTATGCAACATGACCCGGATCGAGGAAATAGTCCAAGCGATTCCCCCTAATTCTCACATGTATTATAGACGCCATAATAATTATGAGCGTCTAGAACAGCGCGCTTTAGAAGCGACGCTTTTGGCCATTGAGATGGAGGGGGCATAAGTAATGTGCCACCCGTCACATAGCCACGTTCGATAAGACTGGCTATGACACCGACTGAGCACGCTCACGTGTCGTCGGCGGAGCCTTACACTCAGGTTGCTCTATGTCTTAACCATTATAAATAATGGTCTGAGTATAAGACGTTGTGATTTCACCTAACGGAGAAGCAGCTGCGCCTTTATGGGCAGCGCTCTCATTAATGATCGCTACGCTAGCCAGCGCAGACGACGAGACACCATTAGAACAATTTGCTGTCTTCATGTTAGGAGCAATAAGCGAAGTTTGATTGGCAATGAAGCGCCATCAGCCTTCCTCATTAGCTCACCGTACTTTTCACTACTATGAGTTGATGTCATCGGTGTTGACTCATTGTAATCAACAATGAGCGACGGATCTACTCACTGTGGAAGTGGGATGGTCATCTAGCCCAGTTAATAGCACGACAGCAGCAGTAGCTGTCGGCGTTGTAACTGTTGCACTGAGCGACGGCGACGTGTTAACGCGGCGCGTGCGCTTTGTGCGTGGTTGAGTGGGTGTCTTTGCATACGACCCACCACCTTTGCCCCTTTCAGGTGACATGTTTGGCGCCGTGTATGTGCACACAGGTTGCTAGAGTGACTGAGAAAACTAAAGCAGCGCGTAAAAGAGCTCGCTGCTCCTCGCTCCTCTTTGACAAATTTACAAAATGTAAATTCGTTCTTAAAAGGGGGAAGGGGTCAATCATTTTAGTTAAGTAATTAGACCCACCACTTGGGTGTGGTTCACATTGTGATCCACCCTTGTGAATGTGATGCACATGGGTCATTCACATTAGGGTGTGTGTGATGCCTAGCGTCATCAGGATGCGAGGTATTCAGAATAATACGCTCGTAATACATATCAGTGCATAATTACAGAGATAGCATTTATGATTGGTTTGAATAAGTGAAAAATGCTTCCAAGTTCTTAAGTGCGCACGTGGGGCCGGAATACCGCTCCCGTGACATCACTTACACTAAGGCTTCTTGTTCGTTGGGTGAGGTCGCTTATGAGCCCATCAACTACCTCACTGCACGTGAGAGAAGACGGTCAAACGCTTCCTCGCTAGCTAAGGTGTGCTCTTACGTAAAGTGCGGCCGCAATTTACGTGCTCGCCTACAATTGGCGAGGGAGAAATGACATAAGTTATAAAGCGATACATAAAAGCTCCTTAATCGATGCAATTTCACTCTAGTGGGTGATTCGTTTCGCAGTACAGAGCGGGATTGACTTCCCATACCTCGTTCATGTGTCATCATTCATGAACAAGCTGGAAATCATACACCATGTATGAATTTCTGGAGGATGGGACTAATATGATCCTCAATTGTCGATATATGAATTAATAAGAGAATGGCTATATTCACACCCTTTTCCTTGGGTTCACACCCTTTTTATTTTGAATTGCAGAGCGAGTGTAACGAAGTGTCCCTTTACATAAGTATTATTTCCTTTAAGAGGAATAATAAATATTATAGCCTATGAGAGGAAATGAATAAAGAAGTCTAAGATTGTTAACTTAATTAATTTTGTTAGCTTAATTAATTTTGACTTTAATAGTTCCGTTTTAAGACACGTTTGTGCGGTGCGCAAGTATATGCCATACTTAGTTAGATATTAATATAATACGTGCAGTAGTTGATAGAGATCGTTACGTCAGAAACTAATTGTATTAATACATTTACTTTTCTATAATTCTTATCCATTGAATTACGTTTGGTAGGTAAAGACCCTTAGCTACCTTGAAATCTTTCTCCGTTCATCTGTGTACGTAAAGTTATGAGGCACCCTACCCACACTGAAATAAGTAAAGGTCGAGTAGTACTGATCAGTACTGGTGAAAGGTGCCCCGTTACACCTGGTAGCGCTGCCATAGCCGAGTTTATTCACCACAAACTCGACGGGAGAGATTAGCGTTGCTTCACCAGCAAGGCTCTCACCACACATTGGTGATGAGAAACAGGGTGATCAACAGATGAAACTGTTGAGACAGCAGCATTTACATGCTGCTAGCGGGCGGACGCTTTCACTTCGTCCCGAAAGCTTTAAGATCAAAATCGCCAAGTTGAATGCAGTCGAAGAAGACTCCCTTCTGAAATGGTTCTCTAAATTAAACGACGCCATTGAAGCTCATCGTATCAGTGATGATGCGCCGAAAGTAAAATTTGGGATGCCCAACTTAGCCGGACGTGCCCAATCTAGGGCCTTGGGGCTCGAGCTTCACGACCCATTTGTCTTTGGGTCGTATGATGTCTTCAGGACCCGGCTCAGACAAACATTAGAGCCACCACGCGCCAAATTTAAGGCTCGGGCTGAGCTTCTGGATTTTAAGCAGGGCAAGCGTGACATTCACACTTATGCCCAACATCCACGATACCTGGTCAGTTGTATCGTAAGTCATCGAATTGATGAGCAAACACAGGTAACTGTGTTTATCAAAGGTCTTGCAGACACGGTGCACGCCCAGATCCATAAAAGATCAAGGCCATCACCGATTGGCCTGTGCCAGTCGATGTAGTAGGACTTAGAAAGTTCCTTGGTTAAGCGGCGTACCTGCACAAGTGCTCACACGATTATGCCGAAATGTCGGTACATCTTTCTTCTTTGTTGAAGAAAAATGTGTAGTGATCTTGAAATGCTGATTGTATGCGTTTCTTTGAGGGTATCAAGCAAAGCTTGATGCAATAGCCCATCTTGGCAATTGCAGATCAAGACTAACCATTCCATGTGGTCTGTGACGCCAGCGATTTTGCAATCGGCTGTGCGTTAATGCAATATTACACAGACGGCGCAGAGCGCGTCGTCTGTTATCAATCGCGTCAGCTTCAACCAGCTGAACGTAATTACCCAGTGCATGACAAGGAACTCCATGCCATGAAATATGCACTGCCTAAGTTTAGGGTCTTTCTCTTGGGAGATAGACAGTCCATTTTATACACGGATCATGCGTTTTTATGCGCGGCCGTAAAAATTCCCCACCTCTCGCAAAGAATGGCGAGATGGTTGTCTTTCTTCGCGGAGTTTAACTTCTTCGTGGAGTATAAACCAGAACGACTTAACGTCGTTGCTGATGCCCTTTCGCACCGACCTGATTTGAGTTGGCTGCACAATCAACAGTGAGCAGAAGGCTACTGTTTCAACAATAAGTGTTCCGTCGTCAACACTACTTGGCGACGTTAGAAGAGCTTGTCAAGAAGATAGGGCTCTTAAATGTTTAAATGGATTGCCTTAGAAATTCATCCCAACAATCCTTAAAATGACTGTCGAAATTGTATCGATCCACAACAGATCGATAAACAACACGCAATGGGTTACGGTACTGTACAGCTATTGCTAGCGACACACCTGTTTTCATCATCCCTACCCATTATGATTTGCGATGACGCATATGTATGAGTACCAAGATGCACCAATAAGCAGTCATTGTGGGCGTGAGAAGACTCATCTCACGATAAGTCGCGACTTCTACTGGCCACTCCAGTATAAGTTCGTCTGCAAGTACATACGTGCTTGCAAAGTTTATCAACGGGTATAGCCCAGTGCTTCATCCCGGCTCCGTTACAACCTCTGCCTGTTCCGGCAGAGTGTTGGCAGTCCCTATCTATGGTCTTCGGATTCCCCGAAGACACTCACAAGAGTAAAGGGTCTCAATTCGAGACCAGTTCACGGGGAACCCATGGAGTCAATATATAGTGTCAACAAAGACACGAGCACAGCCTTTGGTTGTGTCGACTCCGGGACGGCAGCCAGATGTACCATCTCGCTAAAAACGGTGACCAAAATAAAGAATACCATGATTCACGGCGGAATTTTGGCAAACTGTGTTTAAATCACTTGGAACTCACTTAAAATGTCAACTTCTGATCATCCTGGAACAGATGGTCAGACGGAGCGTGCAACCCGTATTCTCGAAGAGGTACTTCGCGGATACTTCCAATACTTTCACTCTTTTAAAAGTCGGAGTGAGTTTTTACCGATGGTAGAATTTGCCATCAACAATTTAGTGCATGCTTCTACAAAGCATGCACCGGTTTCCGTGAATGGCTTCGCCCACATATACCTACCCTGTTTGAGAGAAACTCTAATTTAAGAGGTAGGGACTCGCTCGAGCAAAGAACCTTCGAGCTCTTGCTCATCACGCATTAGCACTAAGGTCAATGTGAAGGATACCAATGTTGAGTAAATTAACATTAAAGTAGACAACGATGTTGAAAGACTCAGCATCGAAAACAAGAATATTTATGACAATGATAATACTCTCAGTAATAAAGAGATTAATATCTCCGCAGTGCGAGCCGGTCGCACTGGAAACAAAAATAAAACCGAGTCAGCAGGCGATTTCCTGCTTGCTAGAGAAGCAGTGGTCCGTTTCGTACAGAATTCCATAGCTGATACGGTGCACTACAGAAACGGAACTATAACAAAAATGGAAGAGCAAACAATAATGACCTAGAACTACTGGCTAAAGTAAATTTACTAAAGCACGTAGTGACGAATGTAGGCAGTTATAAATTACTGCCCAGGTATATCAACCCGTTTCGTGTATTACATCGCCAAGGCAATGCATACACGATCGCGCTGCCTCGTAGAATGCGTACGCATTCTACGTTTTGTGTTGGGCGCCTCCGCCCGTACCATCAGTACGAGGTTTCGTCTGATTCCGGATTTCACCGGAACGGTCAAGGGCATCAGCCAAAGCCTGATGGTTCCGAGCCAAAGACATATTGTCTCGGAACAGGGTCTAATCTTTCTGAGCCAGACGATTTGCTCTTCCCTCCAAGGAAGAGATCTTCTGAAGAGCTAACAACAGCTCGTTTTGAAGAGACTGATGTGTCCTTTCGCTCGCCAGCTGTTCAGTCGCAACCTGCGCAGAACTTTTCAATTGGTCACGAAAATATTATCGACCGTCACCGCAAGCGCGCGACGACGGAATCGCTCGTGATCAAGATTCATCCTTAAAAATAAAGGGTGTGATCCAAATCGCGATGTTGGATCGGGCATGTCATACAAGGCGAACCCGATCTTTCCTCTCCCTCCGCATCCATTGAAGTGGTCAGGTGGTGAGAGGCGCTTTCTTGTTACAAGTTCCTTGAACCACCGTGAGGCAAAGGGGGTCGAACGAGTTATCTCGGTCGTTGCGAGGGTATTCACCCTAGCAGGATAGTTGGGAATCTCGTTTCCAACTGATGTTTGGACATTCTTGGTCTCGTCTTGCAGTACGACGATACTTATCCTCCTCTGCAGAAGGTCCATATGTAAACGAGCGCTTCCCGCGCTCGTAATAGGATTGAAGGTTCTCAATCCCTTGACGCATCTCGTAAGAGATGAGCGTTTTCCAATGGCATCGTTGAGGGAATATGCTTTCTTAGGGGCATGACCTGCACCGCGAGAGGCAAGGAATCCCTGCCTATCTAGACAAACGGTGGAACTTATAGCGTGCACCGACTACGGTCCGTTTCTTAAACCGTTCACGGAAAGGATTTAGCTTCTCAAACCAGACTTCACGGCCTATGTTTAGTACATTCTGTACAAAGGATGGCCAAGCTTAGAACGAAGGTTTGACATCCTTTGCCCGTTTGCAAGTGTACCACCGATGCCGGTAAAAGGCATCGATAAATAATTCCAGTTCATTCTCACCAGGCTTGTAAAGCCTAAATGAGTCGAATAACAGAATTTATATTGATCGTTGGTCATACCAGACCAACGAATGTAGTTTCTTCTATAGGGTAACCAAGGCCTCTTTTCAGGAGCGAATGCAACGTATCGCGGTCCCTCTTCTATTGGCTCGTGTTTACGTTAACATTAGCTTGGCCCTGGGAGTGATCCCTAGATTCACTCCTTTTCTGGTGATGCAAACAATAACCACCAGTAGCACTATTACCTTCGCGACCACGAAGTTCCTGGTGACTCACATTGACAACTAGAGGGCGAGCCTTAGGCTCTGAATCAGGTACAGATATTACCAAATTGGCATAAATACCGCAAGGCGATCCTGAACCTGGCCGATCAGGGAGGATTCATATCGCATGAAAGCTTCAAGCCTTGCATGCAGGACCTCTGGCCCATGGGATATAATGAACTCTACATTTTCAATCCCAAACGAAGCTTGTCATACGCTGCGCGTTGCGCATCTGAAAGGTCTGGTGATTCTTCCATTTCAGTGAAGGCTTATTATATAAAGACTCAGGCGTAGATTGACTGCGAGTGCTATTAGTTGTAGCGGAGCTACCTCGCTCTTAAAGTCAGAGGAAGACTTTCAGACTCAGAGAGTCACTAAGTTCTATTGAACTAATGGGTTTGTTAACTCAGGGAGTCGTACAAGCTAATAAAGCTGAATGAATTCTAGTTCAAGGGATTCTACGGTTCGTAGAACCAAGTGGCAACTAGTGCCCAAGAGAATGTACCTTAGAAAGGCTTCTATCTCTTACAGATCAATGCGCAAGCCTTAGGAAGGCACTTACGGCTTTAAGATCAAAAGGAATACTGCACTTTATTTAATTATTTAAATCTGAAACCTTACCCTAGCTAATTTAAATAGATTTCGGCCACCAGATTTATATGTGGCGGCGACCACATTTCTTACCCATAATAAGCGGGATTTAGGTAATTAACCATTTTAGAATAAGATAAAAGGGTATTCGCTCATAAGGTAAATGTTCCACAACAACGTTTTTCCAACCGATGTGTGCCCCATTACATATCCGGTGTGTTCCGTTACCTTCATCGATGCGGATGCCGCAATTTTGACAGTGTAGTATTCAAGGTGGATTTAATGGGGTAAGAATTAGCAGAGACCGTACAAGTGATTGCCAAAGCCACTTCGATCGTTTATTTGCATAATCTTGAACATGTGAGTCAGAGCATCTGATCTGGTGGATTGGACTGATAAACCGATTTCAAAAAATGGATTTATCGATGATAAAAACAAAATATTATTGATGAGCGAAACATGAATTTCGTTAGAAACTAGTGGACAAAATGTCTGTGGATGAGTTCGTCCAGGCCTTGAAACATGGCGATTTTTATCTGATATGGTGGTCACTCGACCCGGTACTGAATTTAACTCATCATCGCTTTTATATAAATCGTCGTGGTGGACACAAAATCGACAATTAGTGCGCATAGTGGATCATCTATTCTTAAAGATCTTTCAGATTCGTGCTATCCTTGGTTTAGGAACTTCTAAGACGTGGTGTGTCGTAATCTATCGTCTGTTTTACTCCCTGATAGAAGTACGTCTTGAAATTCCACGTGGGTTTCCAACCAAATACTGATCGACACGTCGGTAGCCTGAACCAAAATGAACAGTGCGTGAATGTACATTCGACTCCGACTTTTTGTATAAGAAGCCAAACGGGTAATAGCGCACTGTGCATGCTTATAACAAGCTTAAATGGTTGCTTCTATACTGGCACAAAACCAACTCCTAGGAAGATTGCTCTTTGAAGCAATATGCTTAGATGTTCTATGAACAGTGAACTCAACTTGGTCACTGAATATTATCAACTGATCATGCGAGCTATTTGCATTCCTGTACAGTGAATAGCGCCCCAAGCGTCATACTTTAGGAGTGGCTGGTGATGGTCTAGGAGCTTCCAATGCTCCGGCTACTTATATCGTCTGGTGACGCAGCTGTCCGGCCCTTCTAGGGGGTTTTCCTATACATATTTTAATGACATAGGGCATGGGCGTGCGGATCAGGGTCGATCAGATGCGAATAATCACATAGGCATTTACGCAGTGCTCTAAGGCATGCGCACAAATAAGTTGTATGTCGACGCAAATAAGATGCATCTTTGGTGCGGAAGAGATTTCTTTATCGAGTGAAAATTCGGAAAGCGAGGTATTAGAGCAGACCTGCTTAGACAAAAGATATGGTAGATTGGCTGATTCCTATGAATCGATGAAATCCCGTAATTTGCTAGGTCTTGCAAAATATCTGCATAAGTTCAGCTAAAGTGACGCGATATGGCTCGTCCAATATCTAATCTTCTTAGGAAGGATGTGGATTGGTGCTGAAGTAGTATCGAGAACGACGCTTTGTAAGCGATAAGAGAAAGTCTATCCATGCTCCATTTTTTGCTTTGCCTGTTCCTATCGGCTTATAAGAGTCGTCGGTGACGCAAATGACTTTGCGATAGGCTGTGATCTGTTACAAACAGAAAGGGACGGACAAAAACTTGTTGTGAAAATTGCTATCATAAATCTGTAAGCTTTAGAGTTCATGTGCTTGGCTTAAAGGCTTTTGTGTGATCCATACGGTACATGCGTCTTTATGCGCCGCGACTCAGTCCCAGACGATGGTATTATGGCATTCATACTTTGTAGTATAACTTCGAGGTAAAGTATAAGCCGGAAAAGCCAAACGCTTCGACAAATGCGTTAAAACGCAGTCCTGATTTAAGCTTGCTCATGTTACCACTCTGACGTCGCCAGTCACTGACTTAATTCGTGCTGCTTATGCCACGAATGATGCTTCTGGCTCTGGAATATAACGATTTAAACTCGAACAATGACTTCTCGGTACACTTGCGTGCGGGGCTTCATGTATACTCTATCGATAAGGGCTTTTTTCAAAATTACAATGATTCGGCGAACTCTCCGCGCATCGGATTCCTCATGATGAGGAATTGAAGTATTGGATCCTCTACGAGGCACATAATACAGCTGAACAGTCATCTCGGTCAAGATTAGACCTTCGACTCGGTGAGCCAGAAATATTGGTGGCTTGTGCGCCCATAGGTACCGCCCAATCTCTATAAATGTGTTAGTACCTACGCGCGCACGTGTTAGGCGTGCCAATGATTTAGCCCCGACACTTCAATCGCACCACTTGTCAGCCATTGGGTGTTCAGAATCCAGTATGAATGTTGTGCTTAACTTTCAAATTTTCTTTAGGCACACAGGCGTTGTGATATATATTAACCGTTTGAGCAAGATGACTCATTTAGCGGCTGCGTCGGATACCATTAATGATAAATTTATAGATACGCTTTGTATTGATCGCGTGTTTCTTCAACACTTTTTTCCTGTGGCAATCGTCTGAAAAAGACCCCATTTCGTGAATACATTTGGAAATCGATCTCCCGGGTGCTAGGCACTCGATATGACATGTCAACAGTGGATCATCCGCAGACCGATGGTCAGACGGAGCGCGTCAATCGCGGTTTTGAAGACGTTTTTTGCAGTGTGTGTTCTAAGACGCCGAAGCGTTGGAGATCAATCCTCGCTGTTGTCGTGTTCGCGTTGAACAACGCTATTCGTGCTGTCGCAGGCTATGCTCCATTTAGCGTAAACGACATCAAACATCCACGCTTTTCTTTTAATACAGCCACTATGTGAATCAGGACTTGGTTCGAAGACGTTGTGGATCGGCTGGCTGTTCTCAAACAGTCACTTTTCGATAATTGGTACCTGAATTTCTCGTGACGCGATTGAATGTCTTACGGTATTTGCGTGATGCAATAGCTGATAGGCACGACAAATAAAATAACAAGTGGATGCTAAAGGCAGAAGCTGGTTTAGTAAGTGAGCGTTGGATTACCGTGTCTTACGAAAAGCTAAAAGTACCTTTAAATGAAGTGTTTGCGGTCTTTGAAACTAAATTATGTCCTCGCTTTATTAGACCTTTTACGTTTTGGCCAAGAAGGGCCAAGTTTATACGCTATAATTCCGCCCAGTTCCGCATCCACTCAGTGCTCTACGTCGGCTTGCTTAAGCCGCATCCGGTCTTTCCCAGGTGGATTTCAAATGCCCTTGCGTAGAGAAAGACGGCTGTGCGTAAGCTGCTGCATCCTGATTAGGATGCAGAGCTAATTTCGTGCAGAGGAAGGCATTAAACTTGCTAAGAATTCTCAGCAGCTAAAGGTCCATGCTAAGAAGGCTTAGCATAAAGAAAAGTAAAATTGTATCGGATAAATTGTGTTCCTACGTATTGCAATCATCATTATCAGACTTAATATATGTTAAGGGAGCCGCTATCCACCACTCAATTCTCGCTAAGCACCACTCATTTACCATTAAAATATTAACAAAACAAACGTTTAATTTCATACGAATCATAATCGTTGAAAAGTAGCCAAAGACAAAACTGCTTCCTGTATTACGGTTGTATTACGGTTGTTTCTCCGCCGATACAATCTCCAGGTGCTGGTTCGCATTCTCTTGCTGTGCTGTATTACGGTTGTTTCTCCGCCGATACAATCTCCAGGTGCTGGTTCGCATTCTCTTGCTGTGCTAAGATGGACCAGTACTGGCTTCTGACCGAATTTCTTGAAGAAACAACTTGCTTCATACCTCCAGCATAATTTCTTATATTTGTGAAGCCCGATTTTAAGGAGCTATGACTTTACCATTTTTTTTTGTTTTGGGCCGTGTTAACACTGTTTTAGACTAAGTGGTAACTGTATTCACGTCTTCAACGAGCGCTTTTCCGCCGCAAAGTTTTGCAGTGCTTTTTGAATGTCTAAATCTTTGCAACTTCGAAGTACCAGGTTCCCTATATTAGTGAAACTCGATTTTTAAGAGCTACGGCTACACCGTATTTTTTTATTTTGGCCGTGCTGGGCCTGTTTTGGACTAAGTGGTAACTGTATTTACGTATTCTTTCTACCGCAAAGTCTCGCGTAGTTGTGTTGGCATGCCCAAATCTCAGCGATGCAGATGGCTATAATAAATTTCTCGCTGTTCCCTTAATAACTAGGAAAAAAACTTAATAAATCATCTCTAGGTACTGCTCATTTACTTTGGTATATATCTAAAATGCCACCATTCTTCAGCACGAAGAGCATCAAAAGTTACCAATGCAGTAACTGCGAAAGCTGGAATTGGTTGCTGACATCTGCTTCTATTGTGCCCTGCTTCTCCGCAGTTGTTGCATCGACGTACAGGCCGCAAAGAATACTTCGTAACTTTAAACTGCGATGGATCTCGCTGAGTTGAGCTTTGCAATTTGTGTCCCAGCAATTGATGCACAAGTGCACCAACAGGACGCCTGCAGCCGTGCTGGATGGATAAATTGAAGACGCCCGCTGCTGGAAGCACATCTAGACGGTTAACGTTAGCTCGCTGTCTGTATCAGACCCCCTTTTCATAATCTTCTTGGACGCGCTTCATTGAGCTTCATTCTTTTCCCAATTGATGTGGGTGCTACATACATTACTTTTGTCGAGGATGCTGCACCAACTACCAGTTTGAATCAAAATCTTCGAGGCTTAGCACACTTGGCGGTTTCGCAGGTATTGCTGCTGCTGCTTCTGCGGCTGCTTGCCAAAACTTGTATGCAAATATTCGAAGTAAATAAACATAACAAGAGATACCACATTGTTACTCTCATTCTTCTACAGTAATGTGCCGAGTCGCAGTTTGTACTCTTTGAACGCTGTATTTAAAGCTGCAGCAGAAACCCTTGCCGGTAACGGCAGAAAAGACCGATCCGCAGCCAAGACTAGTTGACGCTCTGTTTGCAGTCTGATAGTTGCAAGCTGATTATCACAAATTAGCTGGCAAGTAGTTTCCTCCATCAACAATCCCCCGGTATACACAGTTATCCACGACCTGACTGCTACATGCGCGCTATCAACGCGCGAGGTTTTCAAATGACCAAAATGCAGCATATAACATATAAGAACTGCAACGAATTGGTCCTTATATAGCAGTCAAGTTTCTTCAGGATAAAACACGATACGGCAAGAAAAAAGATTCTTCCATCCTCGTCAGTTTTCGATTGGATAAAATTGTCGTTTCGATTGCACCAAGTTGTTCCAGTGCTTTTCAAGAACTTTGAAGACTGCAACACTTGCAAAGGTCTTTTGCTGCCGAGCAAATCTATTTCTGCTTATGTGCCACTGGCACAAAAGGAATTTGACTTTGCCTTCGTCAAAATATACAGTCGACAGGGCATTCATCGACAGGGCATTCATCAAGGCCAGTTCACGAAAAGTGACAAATATCTTTAGTACCAACAAAAATGCAGAAAACACCTGTTGTAAAGGTAATATTCTGCATCTTTTCCAGCCATGAAACAGCAGGCATAAGTAAATGTTTGATGTGTGGCCATTGCTCCCACAACGTGCATCAAAAGCAACCCAAAAAGGTTAATCTTCTACATTGAGTTTATCAAGCAACCCTTTCCAGCACTAAGTAGGCGGCGTACTTCTTTAGCGGAAGGGGAAATGATCAGTAGATGCGTCGATTATAGTTAAGCATTAAATTTAGCAAAATAAGGTGCATCCGGGCGATCTTTAAGGCAATCGAATATAACAGCAAGCGGGTAACGACCAGCTAGGATACACGGACGCTCTACTTGCTTGACATTGTAAACATCTTGGTTTTTTGTAACCCCACGACGGCGCATTGCAGCCACTATTTGGACAGGTTCTGTCGATCAACTGCAGCTTGGAATACTTCTTTGCGTTGCTCTCTGTCAGCGCGCGTCCTTGCGGATGAACGGCTGGGTCCGTAAATAGTTCGTGATTGTGATCGTAGATGCGAACTCCAAATGCCCAGTGACCTACCTGCTTAACATGTCGAGCTGCAAAGTTGAACGTACAGCCGTTTCCACGTCGGAATCGAACACGCTTGCGTTGATTAGACGCGGAGCTTGCTGCCGCTTTTGTTGTGCATGAACGCTGCAAAGTAATAGCTTTGATAGCTTTGATGACACCTCTTTCTTTTTCCAACTCGCCTATTCTACAGGGCAGTCACAATGTAGCTTTCATTAGCAAGACGAGCATTTATAGTAGCACGCGCAAATTCTAGACTAGCATCGGTGGTAGTTAATAAATTCTTGGTAATTATCATGCTGATTTAAGTGGCGATCGTAATGATCTAAGTCTGTATGTAATAAAGAGCGTTCGTTGGAATGCGAGCGAAAGTATTCTCATTTCTAATAATTTAATCAGCCAATCACAGTTTTTAAAAATGGTGGGTAAGTGGTGAATAGCGAATGGTGAATAGCGGCTCCCTATAATAACCTAACTTTGTGCTTACGTCTCAATTCACACCGCCAATCTAGCAGCAATTTACGGGGTTGATTTAAAGACTTAATCAACCAATAAACAGAAATGTAATATTGCTGCTACAAAACATTACCGTGTGTGGCAACATTGCAATGTTAAATAAATTATTAACGATAAAAATGTTATTTGCTTTATTATTCCTCATTCTACAGGAAATAATATTGAAAAATCGATACACCCCGTTACAAATGATCGACAGATCGTTAAACCGACAACAAAGAAAAAGCCCAGTACTATTAGCAAAGTGCTGATCTGTCAGGGCCATTGGGTTAAGTGAGGCCTCGATCAATTATCTCTGCCAGAAGCTTTATCACCACTCATTTGATTAGTCCTCAAAAACGATTAATTCTCTTTCATTCACATTTACGTATGCGCAAGTAGGAGAGGTGATATTTAGAAAGACTTAGATAAGGATAGGCAATACCCTTAATAGTGCTTCACACCAACTTAATTATTAGTTGGGAAAATCATAAAAAAATAAATTATTTAGTCTTTACTTAACTGCCATCATTACAAGTGTTAGCACTTATTCGTCTTTCGCTACGTCTTTGATTAACCTCTATCATTACAAGCGTTAGCACAAATTCGTCTCCCGCTACGCCCCTTCGTCCGGGTCGCCGCATCGTCCGACTCGTTGTTCGGCACTTCGTGTCACGTTCGGTATTGTCTGCTCGCGAGCCTCTTTCGCAGGTCGAATCGACATTTCAGTGTATCGCTTCGATATCCATTGTAAGACTCAAAGACTGTTTCGGCAGATAGAACAACTGAGCATTCGTGAGTTCTAGCGTGGCCGTTACGTTGTTTGTCAGTTGTAAGGCGTTCAGTCCCTGGAAATTTGTGCGAGGCTCATTCCACACTACCCTAAACTAGCCATTGAGCGAGAGGTAGTAGGGCCCTGTCAGCCAACGTGCATGAGAAAGAGAATACACGAGCACACGGTCAAGTTCGACTGCTCCAAAGCTTTCTTCTTTAGCGCTGGAGAAAAGGCTGAGAGCTGCACTTAGAACCTGTACAAGTCATTTCAAAAGAGCTTGCACGTTGCCAAGGCCTTGCGCCGCGACCTTAATAAGGATAAGCAGTACATGTCTGACGAAGTGAGTCATCTGAATAACCCTCTTCGTGAAATCGATACCTCCTCACGGAAGCTGTGGATACCCTCTGCCAAGATATTCGTTACACTCTACGCGACCTTAAGAAGAAGCGTAAGACTTCCAATAATCGAGCAATTTAAGTTAATTTTAATTTTTCTGTTTCAAATAAGTCTTGGCTTTAAACATCATGGCATAACCATCTTATTAGCAGCTTATGGAGAGTGTTGTACAGATGATAACGCAACAACAACAACTGCTAGAACACCTTACGCATCATCGTGCCAACTCTAGCTTTCGTGTTGAAAGGATAAAACTTACAACTTATTCCGGCCGTCTTGAAATATATGTCTTTCATATGACGATCAAATGGAGCAATATTTTACGGCGCGAGGAATAAGACTACAACTCCGGGCAAATAATTGCCATACTTGCCAGCGGTCGTCAAGGTCCCGCTGCCCGATGGTATTCAATAAAACCGCACGACATCAATTCCGTACACGATTTTATACAGAATTAAACCGTGAATTTGTTCCGGCTGATCTTCAACTTCATCTAATTGACGATCTGCATTGATCAAGCAAACAAATTGCACAAATTTGGCCGATTACGTTGCCCGGTCCGTCTAATAATGGTACAAATTTCAGACATGAGTGAGATAGACCTCCAGCGGGAATTACGAAGTGCCATCTGACAGGAATTCGAGTACCTCCGCTACACCATCTTAAGGGGTGGTGTAGCGGCAAGCAGTCACGGTCGCAATGGATTATAAACGCTCACGCTCGGGACAGCGTCAGTATACTTCAATGCCTTGATAAAGTATACTTTAATGCTTGATAAAGGGAACACCGCCCGTATCGTCTCTGACGCAATTCCACTAAGGTCTGGAACCAATAGAAATTGGCAATTCCCGACCGTTACGCCCACGCGACGGTTTCAGACAAATCAACGCCAGATCTTGCAGTCATTTTGACGCTATTGCAAGAAAAAAATACATATCTTAACCGGTGTTTCAAATTGCAAAATCGCATCGCACAACACAGGCAACGTGGAACGCAATAGTCTTCGTCAACACCGCAATATGGTGAGTTATTTTGACGAAGATGACTCGGAGACCGAAGAAGTTTCTGGAATTCACACGAAGTCCTCAACCTTTTGATGAGAAAAGCGACGACAACGGCCTAGCCAAAGACTTGGTCATCAAAGATGGAAAATGCGGCAACGAAAATGCCCGGATCCTGCTTGATTCTGGGGCGACCTGTTTCGTCGTTAAGCCAGGATTGCTAAAGCGTGTTCTGGCTGTGAAGACCGTGCAAGTTAAGAGTCCGATGGCTCCAACAGTATCAAAATGCAGGTCGAAAAAGGTTTGATGTTGAGGGACGAGTCTTTTGTGACGTCCGAGTCCTCGCATGGACGATGAAATCCAAACTTGACGTCCTCTGAGTAAACCTTTTCTTACCGCTCACGAACCTGTAATCCACTGGCGACCGCACGAGGTCGTATTGTTAGTCATCCCAACTTTCGCTGACAAGCCAGTAGGTATTTCCTTCGTTAAATTTAATCGTAAGGTGCATAACTCCGAATTTCCGAAGTATATCGCGTTAAGATATCTCAAGTCGACGAGCAGTCGTCGTGATAGATCTTTGCATCGTTGACCTTATCACATTGTACTCGGACGTGCTACCGAAAAGTTACCTAATGAACTTCCGCCTCATCGGCACATTGAATTCGAGATGACCATATAGTCGGATGCTCAACCAAGCAACAGGCCAGCTTTTCGTATTTCGCGGACCGTGCAAGAGACACTTCGCTTGTTCGTTGACGAGAAGTTGTCAAGGCTGGATCCATGTGTCTCCAATACTTTTGGAAATCCCGAAAAATGACCCCACAATAGGTTATGCGCTCTCTTGCACTGAATGGGTTTGTTCCGGCAATGCGACGATTTGAATATGGTAGGTCTTTTGGCTACCGCCACGTAAACTCTCAAAATGTCATTTTAAAGATCCTTCTTACTCGCATTGACGAGCTTTTTTACCAAATGCACGTCATGTTGTTTCCGTCATAGACTCAGCTCAAGGATACCGCTTGATGCGTTTTCATTCAGATACCAAACAGTACACTGCGTCGGATCACCTTCAAATTATCTTTTATAAACAAACCAATCGCCAACTACACTGACTCGTACAATGGCACAAGAAAGTTAAGAAACAACTTTGGAAAAAGCATAAAAAAATCCACCACGTCTTCTACTGGAAAGATCTTGTAGCCGACTTTAATCAGCGTCAACGAAAGGTCAACGCGGGGAGGATGTCAGGACCATTCACTTGAGTGACGCCTTGACCAATCATCTTTGCTAAAGCTTCATAACCACTCATCTAGTTGGTGATTTAAAACTATCCATGTTTTATTTTTATTCGCAATTTACGTATGCGCCAAGTAGGAGAGATGATAATTAGAAACACTTAGATAACGATGGCGTAACGAGGCACCTTCCACTAGCACTAATATATACTAGTTAACTTACACTGATTACAGTGTAGGTGAGCTGCCTCGAAACTTCACGTACGCAAAAGTACAGAGAAAGGTTTTTGTGAAGCCAAGAGATTTTAGCTTAAAGGTCTAGACTAAGGCTTTTTAGAATAGAGAAAAAGAAAAACTGTATTAATATGATTAGTTTCCTACGTAACGATCATCTATTACTACTGAACTTATTATATTAATAACAAATAAGTATGGCGCTTTCTTGCGCACCGCACAATCGTGTGTCATATAACGATTGGCGCGGTTGAATTATACTTAAATCAACTAAATAATTTATAGACAAACCACTTTGTATACTACGGTTTACGAACCACTTTCGAAACCGTTGATGGAACTGATAAAGAAAGCAGTAAAAATCAATATAAGATTAAGCGTACGTTTGAGTTAAACTCTACCATTGGTTCGCTCGAAAAATTCATTGCGACATATTCTTTCATTGAACGCGACAAATTTCTACCATGAAATGTCAATTTTAAGTGCTTGCCATGACTATAGCGTGCATTAGATGGCGTTTGTAAGACGATGTTGCCTTCAGCTTAGCGGTCCAAGAAGGCAAGTAGATTTATCACTTACTCTCTGAGATATTGAATGCGGCATGCGAACCAGGACCGGACCCCGCTGATTATTTCAAGCCCATTCCCTTGGCTGTGGGCTCACTAGACAGTAGATAGAGACAGTAACAATCTCATTAATAGTGGACCCGACTGTGTTAGCGCATTCACACTCGGAAGACGTTGAGGGAAAAGGTCCCCACGTACTTGAGGAGGAATCTCCTCAAATAGTTGAAGTTACTAATAAAGCTAATGTCTTATTGCATTAATATTACCAATTTGGTAATATTGAAACTATTTAAGTCAATATTAATAAAAATAATTTTTTTTCCTCTTTATTGATGTCCTCTCATAGGAAATAATATTTAAAATTACTCGAATAGAGAATAATATATAATATTCCTCTTATAGGAAATAATACTCATGTAACGGGACACCCCGTTACATCCTCCCCCTTAACCAACAGTCAAGATAGTGAGTAAGTAGATATACTATTATGTCTCCCTGTAATTTTGCAGTATTGGTTTAATTAATATTCCAATTTTATCGCATTGTTGATTTTCGAACATAAATCAATTCGTTTGCGCATCGCTACTAAAAGTCTGTGCGGTACGCCCGTGAGGCCGCAAAGCTGGAAGCTGCACGGATAGTGCAGCTGCTGGTAATGCAAATGTTTCAGTAAGACGCTAATGCGTCTACTGTGGGGGATAGGTCACCTAGTATTCCCGTTAGAGGTGACTAAAATATGTCATCTGTTGATGCTATTGCAGGTGACAAGTAACCTGCTACATCAAATGTAGGTTACTTGTCCAAGTCACCGTCATCGCCCAACTCAGTGGCTACTGTGAAGGCCGCCGTATCACCCGAGGCGGAGTCCGTTAAACCTTCGAATTATAACGTGACAGCCGAAGAGGCGATGATGAGGTTGTTCGACTCGTCGGACATCGTTGGTGAGGAGTCATCTGATGATGACTCTATGGGTGATGATCACTCGGTGACGTTAGTATACGTCACCAGGAACAAAGTGATCGTGCAGGGAGGAATGCTGTTAGTAGTGCTAGTTTGCTTCATCAGGAAAGGAGTGAATCAAAAATTCGCTCCGGGAGCCATGTTAGCGTTAACGTTAACATGAGTCAACAGGAAAGGGACCGCAATACGTTGCGGCTCGCTCTTGGAAAGAATCCTTGGTTGCCCTCTAACGGTAACCTAGCTCTTTGGTCTAGTACGACCAACGATCGATACTCATCCAGGCTTCACAGCCTGGTGAGGATGAAACGGAATTCTTTATCGATGCCATTTTTTCGGCTTCGGCGGTACACTTGTAAGCGGGCAAAGAATGTCGAACCTTTGTTCCAAGCGTAGACAACATTTGTCCAGAATATGCAAAGCATAGGCCGCGAGGCCTGGCTTGACAAATTGGATGTTTTTCATGAACAGTTCGAAAAAAACGGACCGTAGTCGGTGCACGCTATAAGTTGCACTGGTTGTCTAGAGGCAGGGATTCCTTGCCTCTTGTGCGGGGGGGGCTCATGTCCATGCTGTTTTGAGGGTGCAGGGCATGCCCCAAACGAAGCATATTCCTTCAAAGTTCCCCAGTGGAGGACTATTATCTTTTATGAGATGCGTCAAGGGATGGAGAGTCCTTAACCCTTTTATGCAGAAATCGCTCGTTCTCTGGTGGACCCTCCGTCGAGGCCATGATGCACCATTTAATGGGCATCTGGGCCGTAAAAAGACATTTTAAAGGTGTCAGAGGAATTCTGGTGTCCACACCTATATAGATGGGTGGCCAACTATATTCACTCTTGCGAACAGTGTCAGCGCATTAAGGCTGCACCGTCCAGCAGTGCGCCACAGAAGCCGCTACCGATTCCAACCAACTGTTGGAAGTCAGTAAGTCTGGACTTCATGTTTGGCTTGCCGCCCGATCATAAGAATCGTACGGGGCTCGTCGTCTTTGTAGACAGACAAAGCAAAATGGTGCATTTAGCACCATGTAAGACATCGATCACAGGCAAGGAGGCAGCTCTCTTGTTCCTGGATCATGTTTACCGACTACACGGTATGCCCGAGTCCATAGTATCGGACCGGAGTCCACGTTTTACGTCTGGTTTTTCGCGACATGTGTTCGAACTGCTAGGTAGCAAGCTCCACATGTCGACCGCAGATCATCCCCAGACCGATGGCCAAACAGAACGTGCCAATCGGGTCGTGGCGGATGTCTTACGCACTATAGCAACTCCCAAAGAGTGGAGCAAGCAATTGCCCTTTGTGGAGTTCGCTATAAATAACAGTGTCCACGCCAGTACGGGTGAGACACCGTTTTATATTAACGGACTGCGCCATCCTCGGACGCCAGTCTCGTTTGTGCGCAGCCCGAGTCTTAGTGGGGGAGGGCCCCTCACTATGCTCGGTGCGAAAGAGGGACATAGTTTCGTCAATATGACGATGACCCATGAGGGTATCATCTCAAAGACAGAAACTTGCCCTAGTGACCCTGCCAGTTTAGCAGTGGTCAATAAAACTACGCCTTATGACCGACCTCTTGGCGGTATCATAGGCGAGTTTGATGCTAAAAGCGTGAGCGAGGCTCAACGCTTTGTGGATGAGCGATTAGCCATCACACGTAAAGTCCGTGACGCAATGGCAAGCGCACAGGACAAGCAAAAAGAATATGCGGACCGAAATGGTCGCAAAAA
>NC_090610.1:1520715-1524347 GCF_004359215.1 Bremia lactucae | reverse complement strand
GGTAGCAAGCTCCACATGTCGACCGCAGATCATCCCCAGACCGATGGCCAAACAGAACGTGCCAATCGGGTCGTGGCGGATGTCTTACGCACTATAGCAACTCCCAAAGAGTGGAGCAAGCAATTGCCCTTTGTGGAGTTCGCTATAAATAACAGTGTCCACGCCAGTACGGGTGAGACACCGTTTTATATTAACGGACTGCGCCATCCTCGGGCGCCAGTCTCGTTTGTGCGCAGCCCGAGTCTTAGTGGGGTAGGGCCCCTCACTATGCTCGCTGCGAAGGAGGGTCAAATTTTCGTCAATATGATAATGATCCGCAGGGGTATCATGCCAAAGACAGAAACTTGCCCTAGTGACCCTGCCGGTTTGGCAGTGGTCAGTATGGCGTCACGGCAAGAAATGCCTGAGCTCCAAAATAATAACGATGTTTCGTTAATGTCAACCACGTCCTATAAACGACCTCTCGGTGAATCGTAGGCGAGTCAGATGTCATAAGCGTGAGCGAAGCTCAACGCTTTGTGAATGAGCGATTAGCCATTTCACGAATAGTCCGTGACGCGATGGCAAGCGCACAGGACAAACAGAAAAAAATATGCCGACCGAAATGGCAAAACAATGAGCGCTCTAGTGTTGGAAATAAAGTACTATTAAGTACTGCTACTTTACCTAAAAATGCAGTTTTTTACCTAAGTTACTACGAAATTATTGCCCCGTTACATTGGACCATTCATTGTGGTCGTGGAGGTTGGAGACCAAAACTATAGGCTCACTCTTCGCCATAAATGAAGACGCACCCCGCATTTTACGTGGGTCGTCACAAACGTTGTGTATACCCAAATGAAGTCACATATCCCCAATCGATGGGGAAGACGAGAGAGGCAAAAGACTTACCTCCAATCTCCTCTTTCCATAGGAACGTAAACGACTTGAAGAGCGAGGGATACCACGCGCGCAATGCGGGTCCTTCAGCATCAATTTCTTAAGATGTCCAGCCGAAGTTTCGGGCGTTCATAACCCTGACGACCCTCCGCGCGGACATCATGAAGATCCAAGGTCAGTCGTAAGACTTGGCCCTCGAGATCCCCAATACGTCGTTCGGCAGCGCTTAACACCTGTGACTGAACGGACGTAAGCAAGGCAGACGCAATTAGGTGGGCGAGACCGCCACTCCTATCGGGCGCCGCCTGCACTGATGAATGCGGGTGGTAATCAATGCTTCCTTACTAGACGCTTGCTTGCCCACCGATACGTGAGGCAAAAGTATCTGATCCTCGTCCAATGGAGGAGATACCCGAAGGGTTTTAACTCTTGGTAACCGATAGATACCCTACATATTTTTATGCCCGGCTTGGTGATTGCCTATGAAAAGGAGCACCACCAGCTGAGGTCTCTCAGCTAGTCTCAAATGGACTAGCACGAGTAGCGTAATGAGAAGTAACAGGGGATACAGTACCGCCCATGATTTCTCTCACACGAAAGCGGGCGAAATTTATTTGCTGCCACCGCTGTTAGATTGCATTGAAATGCGGTAGAAAGCGGAGCAAATTCCGCCTCATATTGGTCGAACGTTTCATTTGAGCGCAACACGACCGGGATCAAGGGAATACGTTCAAGCGATCCCCCCTAAGCCTTCCATGAAAGACGCCAACGATGGAAGGAGAATAAGTGATATGCCACCCGTCACATGACAACATTCGAAACGACTTACTTGTGACACCGACAGAGCACGCTCACGTATCGTCGGCGGAGCCTTATATTCAGGTTCCACGTTTTATGTTGGGCGTCTCCGCCTGCACCATCGGTACGAGGCTTCTTTTGACTCCGTATAACCCCAGGACGGTCCAAGGCGACTGCTAAAGCCTTATGGTCTCGGGACAAAGTCTAATTCTCATAAATCAGACGAACCACTCATCCGCAAAGGAAGAGATCATCTGACGAGTCATTTTGAAGGGACTGATGTGATCGTTCGTTAGTTAGTTGATCAACCGCAACTTTTGCAACTGCTCACGAAAACACCGTCGAGCGTTGTCACTAACTCGCAAGATGGGATCGTTCGTGATCAATGTCCTCCCTTAAATAATGAAGGGTGTGGTCAAATCACGATGTTGATTCGGGTTCGTCGAACGAGGCGAACGGGATTTTCCCTCCCTTTCCACATCCATTGACGAATTCGAGTTGCAAAATTCGAATTCTTGTTAAACACTCAAGCCACCGTGAGGTGAAAACGAACGGGTCATCTCGTTCGATGGCGAGGGTATCTACCCTCGCGTGATAGTTGGGAACCTTGTTTCCAACTAATCATGGATGTCCCGGGTCCCGTACGACAGACCGATGAGACGCATCTTTGCTCGTGAAGGATCGTCAGCTTCAGTTCTGTGTCATGAGGCACATTTATCCTCAAGAGATCACAAGGTGACAGCTGATGCCATGACATGCATCGCTGTAGCGAAAGCAATTAAGCTTGGCTTTCAGGCGAGGCGGAAGGGTTACCTTTCGTTCCAAAAAGTGATCCAACAGCAGGCAACAATGTTCGTCCTGACCGTAGCTCTCTTATATATCAGAGGCCAATGAGCTCGTCCAGCGGTGTGCGTTCTTGGCTGCCAACGTTGACGGCTAAGAGTGTGCTAATCACTAGACATACTTTCCTGGTGTCTTACCTCGAAGTCTGGTCTGCGCGATAATGGCGTTAGACAAGCCATTCGACTTACCCGGCTTATATTCAACTTTGAAATTAAATTCAGAGAAGAATGTAAGCCATCTTGCCATTCTAGGCGAGAGGTGCGAGATGCGTGATCCAAATAAACCACAAATGGTTCGGTGCCCAATAGGTGCACTCGAAACTTGACAAGATCATACTTTATTGGAAGTAGCTCTTGTCATGCACAGGGTAATACATATCCGCGGCTTTTAAAAGCCGGGACTGATAAGAGATGACACGGAACGCCGTTGTCATCCTTCTGCATGAGCGCGCTGCCGATTGAAAAATTACTTGCATCGCAGACGACGCTAAATGGCTTATCCGCGTCTGTCAATGCCAAGACCGGTGCCTCCACAAGAGATTGCTTCACTGATGTGAACGCATCTTCTTGTTCTCTTAACCAAACCCATTCTGTGTCCTTTTTAAGGAGATCAGATAATGGTTTAGTTTGCTCCGCATAATTCTTGCTATAGTTATGCAAGTAATTAGCGAGCCCTAGGAATTGGCGCAAATCCTTCACATGCCGTGGGATTGGCCATTCCTTATCAGATTTTACCTTGTCTGGATCTGCTCGTACACCATGTGTACCAAAGATGTAGCCCAGTACAGGTATCTCAGGGACCCCTATGACGCATTGTTGAAAGTTGACGTACAATTGGGCGTCCTTTAAAGTCTGCAACACAGCGTCTAAATGACGCTTGTGCGACTCTATTGCGCTCAGCCCGTCCTCGGCCCTACTATGCACGAATACATCGTCAAAGTAATGAGGCGCGTAGGCACGGTGCTGACGCATCACGTGAGCCACCACTCGGTTGAATGTCGCTGGTGCGTTTTTCAAACCTTGGGGCATCACAAGCCACTCCCAAAGCATACCGCTTGGGGTGCTTACTGCCGTTTTGGCTACATCGGACTCTCTCATGAGTACCTGATAGTA
>NC_090610.1:1508423-1515495 GCF_004359215.1 Bremia lactucae | reverse complement strand
TATTATTTAGTAATTGACCATCCCCTTAAGTACCAAATGTACTTAATGGGGAATGTGTAACATCTGGGCAACTCTAGCCCGTTACAATCCACCTCTGGCTTTACGCACACAAAAGGCCGGGCTGCAGTGAGGCGATTTGTTCTCGCGCGCATGTCCCGCCTTGGTTTGCTTATCGAAAATTCATCGATATGATCGACTTGTTTTTTTGGCAACGGCTATTGCCTGGTCACACAATACTTGGTGCCAGGCTCGAGATCAATCTCGTGCCCGATGCCCCTATTTGCTGGTAGGAGGCTCGGCACTTCTTCTGGGAACACAGCGCGATGCCACAGAACCTCAAAGAACGGACTGTCTCTCAAAGCATCCCAGCTTGAGCAGCGTACCGCTTCTTTTTGTCCGTTTCTAGGACGCTCACGTCCATTGTGGACAACGAGCAACAGTCCACCAAGTTCTCTTCTGGAACTGGTGTGACTATTTCGTGGATCTTTCCTTCCTTTAATTCGGCAAGGAACAGATCCCACGACATCTCCAGGAGATTTACTATCTCCTCGGAAGACTTGAAGACTTGCCGGAGCACCTCAACTGAGGATGTACCCGCAATTTCATCTTTGACGGCCTCGAACACTCGTTCAAGACCCGTCCTCTTTATTAGGGACTAATCGAAACGTCACTCGTTTAGACGTGCCTTTGATCGTCCTAATCTGTCGGGTACTCCTTTTTCGAGTCACTATGACCTTTGACGGGGAAGTGGGTGCCGTTGCTCTCCTGACAAACGCGCCCCTTCCAACCGCACCAGGCTCTAGGCACTGTGCCGGCTCATGCGACGCTTGACCTCCCGCCAGCTCGCCGTCTACTGCCACAGGCTCTCGGCTCTGTGCAGGATTATGGGACAGATGACTTCTTGTCATTGCCCTTTTCACAACCTTAGTCCCCACGAGCTGGGTAGGAATTGGTGACGTTTGACATCCCGTCAACGCACCCACAACTGTGTTCGACACGACATCAGTTGCATAGGCCTCTCGCAGGAGCATATCCTTTCCGGTGTCCTGCGTAGAGTTCGCAACTGTGCGTGTACGCCAGTCTATCCATAATTGATCATTTGCCAACCATGGCATGCCTAGGATGAGGTCATACGGACTCTCCATTCCTAGCACTCTGGACTTCTCTTTACAAGAGAAGTCACTAAAGCTGAAGGCGAGTTCTACTTGAACTCCCTCAGAATTTATGAGCGCGCCGTTCGCTAAACGAATGGTCGCCTCTTCTCGCTTGCCATCCTGGCAAAGCGATTTAAACATCGCCGGTCGCTTTCTTAGAGCCGCGAGTTTCACAAAATTTTGTGATGCACCCGAATCCACCAGGAGGGTCATCACCTGATCATAACCTCTTACTTGAGCGCTATAGACCAGCAGGGTTGAGGTCCGATATTTCAAGACCTCAAGAACTATGCTACCCATTCGTTCCACAACTTTGAACTTAGGGGTAGCTTCAGAGTACGCGCCAGTAGGGCATCCCGCCCCTACTGCACTCGTGCATTTCCCGACCCCACAGTGGTCGATGCAGAACTTATGCGTTTCGCATACCGGTTCTTGCCATCGCCCTTTGGGAAGGAAGTCATCTTGCTGGGCGTCTTCGCCCCAGCAGGGACCCTGGCATGGCAGCGAGCCATCACATGGCCGCGCTTGCAGCATTTATAGCAGAAAACGTCTGCATTGTCCAACTCCATGGGAAGTGATATCCGACATCTCGGCCGACGGCTTCTACCAAGCTATCGCCGAAGCACTGTTGTAGGATTGCTCCTCAACTAAGGCAATTTGGATTGCCTCTTCTATCTTCGACGGCACCTTTCTGAAAAAGGCCTGTCGCAATGGGCCATGCCGTAGGCCGTTCATAAACGTGGGCACTTTAATGTGCTCCGGAATCGGACCTACGGTTATGGATGCGGACAGCGAGCGCATCTCTTGCACATACTCTTGCAGAGATCGCTTCGCCTGTCGCGCCCCAAAGAAGCGCGCCTGAAGCAACACTTCGTTGTTCGGCGGCTGGTACATGGCGCGAATCTTATCCTTAAAGATCGCCCATGAGGGGAACGCTTTTCTGTCCGCCATAAGCGCCGAGTAAGCCCACTCTGAGGCCTTACCGCGCAGATGCGACATAGCGTACAACACCATCCGGCTGTCGTCCTCGATGAGCTGGGCGACTCCGCATTGCTTAAGTGCTAAAAGCCAGTGGACAATCGTGTGCGCCGCAGTTCCATCGAACTTGGGCGGGTCCATCCGAATGGGCCTCGGCTGATGCGGCCGGGCAGAGAGCATCTCAACAGTCCTGTTGAGAGCCTTGCTCTAAGCCTGCTCACGCCTCAGCTCATCCTGAGTCTGAGTGATGGACTTCGCCGCAGCATGGCTCTGTGACTAGGACGCGGCTTTCCGCCGTTCGAGCACGAACGCCTTAAACTGCTCCAACTGAGCAACAAATTTCTCAGGAGGACTACTGAAGAGCCTAGCCAGGGCTTGTTCACCACGTCACCGCGCTATGTGCTCAGCCAACTCCCGATGACGATCGAAAAGATGCGGGAATTGCGATAAATCGATATTGAGGCTCATCCTCACGTACACATTCAGTGATGAGGGTCGTGGGAAGGATTTCAAGTGCTACCAAGTGTTTGCGGGCACGTCTTAATGCGGCCACGCTCTACTAAAGCACACACTAGCAGAGCGAGGAAGCGGTTAGACCGTCTTCCCTTGCTTGCAGTGAGGTAGTTGTGGTGGGTGCGTTAGCGACCTCACCCAACGCACTAAGTTCTGTAGCTAAGTGTCGTCATGGGAGCGGTAATCCGACTCCTCGTGCGCACTTACCAAGAAGAAAGAAGTTTTCAGACTGATTAATATTTATTCTCATTAAATATAAATACACATTTATACCAATCATAAAATGCCAATCTGTAGAGAGACTAATATGCATTGCGAGCATATCTTTCTAGATATCTCGCGTAACGGATGACGCTAGCCTTCATCTTCGCTAAAGTGAATACCTCAGTGACATCACATACACAAGGGTGGGTTCACAATGTGAACCACACCCAAGTGGTAGGTACAATTACATCACTTTAGTAATTGACCATCCCCTTAAGTACACAACCTGTACTTAACGAGAATTGTGAAATAACACCAGAAATCTGGTACGGTGTAATGGCACGGAATGTGAGTACAAGCCTGGCTCGTTAGTCGCTCAGGCGACTGTAAAGAGCTTTGATAAGCTATGGTCAATTTTAATTGTATCAGGGGCGTCTTGCATTTATGCTCGACGTCTTTCCCTTGAAGGAAATCGGCAATATGCCGAGGCGCCTAAAGCGCATGAAGGTGCTAATCTCTGTTCAATTAGCGACTGGTACTCGTCCACTGTTCTAAAACTCCCTTGAACTTATGTATTAAGTTTCTGGACATTAACAGTGTGAAGTGCTGTCTCGTTCTAGATTTGGATTTGAGATAAGATCTCATCCTTGGTATGGCTTGGCTTGAACGCCATGAGCCCTGGATCGATTGGAGGTCTAAGAGCCTTAGGCGCAACGCGCAAAATTCCTTAAAAAGCTTTGGAGAGTCATGAACCCACCTTTGTTAGGCAACAAAAATGCTATCGGCGCGAATCACCGACCAAATTTGTCTGTGTGCGAGGCAGTGGAATGTCTGGGCTAAAGAACTGCAATGCTGAATACAATCATCTTTAGCCCGAATTAGGATAATGGGGTGGTTGCAATAACGAATCACTGAATGCTGAAAGCAGTGTAGGCCTAGGCCGAGTCATCAGGGGTGTGATATCCTAAGACACGTGGAGTGGCACGTCTAAGTCCACCGAGTGTGGTCGGCCGAGGTGACACAATGTTTAGTGTCAGTCGTGACACTATTGGCAAGCTGCCAGGGCATTTTCGTTCAAACCCTTTTGATGCACGTGAATTGACACGTAAACAGTCACTATACAAAGAATTTGAATTTAATCACTCCTCATCGAATGTCAAATTGGACACCAAGTCTGGTACAGAGCCACTAAATGTTGGAAAACTTGGGAACGTGGATGTCCCGGCCTCTACGAGGTGTATTGTCTCGACTATAACGTCACAAAGTGATACGAGCGACCAGTTGCATACGCTTATGAATGGTGTGACAGGGAACATCGAGGGAGAAGTTATCCTTGAGGCAATCCTATCTTTACATGCTCTCTTAAAGCTAGACGAAGTATCTGTAATGAGTTCGGCCGAGCTTTAAAGGCTGGTGACTTATGTGAGATGGTGGTTATTCGACCAAATATTGAGCAAACTTATCATCGCTTCTGGATGAAGCCGTCCTGGAGAACACAAAAGTTGCACTTAGTGCGCGGAGTGGATCATCGATCCTTGAAGATTCCACGGCTCCATTCTGCTAATTAAGCACCAAGATGTGGCTTGTACCAATCCACCATCGGTTTTAAGTCCAAATAAAGGTGTCCGTCATCAAACTGACTTGGTTCCTGGAGCCAAATACTATGTTACACGACAGTGGCCTATATCAAAGGAACGGTGTGACGTCATTGACGATTTCTTCTGTTCTAAGCAAGAGGCTGGAATGGTACGCGATAGTAAATCTCCTCATTCGATACCGAACTTTTCTGTCAAAAAGTCGGTAATATGCTTAATGCTGCCGCTATACCAGTACAAACCTCCTTCCTAGAAAGGATGTTCTCCAGAACAATATGGTCGAATATTCGATGTACAGTGCACTTGGCTTAGTCGATGGTTATTACTAACTGCTTATGCGAGCTAGTGGTATCCCGCTTACAGCGGTAGCACCCCAACATTGTTCCGTTTTTATCTTTCCTTTACGACGTTAGAAGAGCCTATCAAGGAGATAAGGCTTTTAAAGGTTTAATAGGTCACCTAGAATTCCACACAGCACTCTTAAAAAGGATTGTCGAGATTGTATCGATCTTCAACAAATCGATAAACAACACGCAATGGTTTACTATATTACACGGCCATTTCTGGAGTCACATAAAATGATTTCTGATTTATTTCACATGTATGAGAACCAAGAAGTGGGCATCCTGGACGCGAAAAAAATATATCTCATGATAAGCCGCGATTTCTACTAGCCACGTCAGTATGTATTCGTTAGCAAGAACATACGTGCTTGCAAAGCTTCTCAATTGGTGAAGCTCAGTGCTTCATCCCGTGCTCCGATAAAACGTTGCTTTTTCCGGCAGAGTATTGGCAGACCATATCTATGGACTTTGTCTTCGGCTTTCCCGAAGACGATCACAAGAATATTGGCATTTTTGTGTTTGTTGATCGTTTCAGCAAGATGGTTATCTTGCTGCAGTCCCGGAGTCGAACACCGCCGAAGGCGGTGTTTGTGTCGATTAACACAACATTTCGACTCAATGGGCTACCCCGTGAACTGGCTACGGATCGAAACCCCGATTCAAGGCGGATTTTTGGCAATCTTTGCTCAAATCACTTAAAACACAGTTGAAAATGTCAACTTCTGACCGATGTTCAGACAAATCGTGCAAATCGTATCCTCGAAAAAATACTACGCGAATACGTCCACTCGTTTACAATTGGACCAAGTTCTTACCGATGGCATAATCTGCCATCAACCATTAATTGCATGCATCTATCAATCATACACCATTTTCGCGAAAGGCTTACGCCATCCACGCATACCACTTCTTTTTGATTGACTGTTATCCAAGGATGGAGGGCCTCGCTCGTGCAAATAATAATCTAGCTCTTGCTTATCACGCATCAACACTACAGGCAATGCGGACATTTGAGAAGAATTACTTAGTAATAGCGACAAGGCTATTGCCGACTTTGATAAACGATGCTGATATACTCAGCACTCGAAACAATAATATAAGTAGGAGCAATGATGCTCTCACTTATTAGGAGAATAACATCTCCGCAGTGCGCACCGGTCGCACTGAAGTCTAATGAAAGCACTACCCATAACGGCGCAGCCGCTTCTTCGTTGGATAAAACCACAACGCCTTGTGCTTAGACCATTATCCATAATGATTCTTACATAAAGGATTCCAAGCCTAAAGCCCCGCCGACGACACGTGAACGTGCTCAGTTGGCGTCACAAGCCAGTCGTTTTGAGCGTGGCTATCTGACGGGTGGCATATCACCGATGCCCCCTCCATCTAAATGGCCTCGTTTAAACGGTCCAAGAGCGTCGCTCCTAGAGCGCGCGTTTCTTGACGCTCATATATACTATGGCGTCTTCAAATCATGAAAGGCTCAGGGAAAATCACTTGGGCGTATTTTCCCGATCCCGGCCATGAAACGCCCGACCATTACGAGGCGGAATTCACGCGCCGCATTCAACCACATTCCGATGTGATGAAACAGCGGTCGCAGCGAATTAATTTCACCCGTTTGCGTGTGAAAGAAATCATGGGTGGTACTGTACCCCCTGTTTCTTCTCACTACGCTGCTTCTGCTAGTCCATTTGAAACTAGCGAAGTGGCCTCAGCTGGTGCTCCTTTTCGTAGGCAGCAACCAAGCCGGGCACATCAAGAAGTAGGGTATCGATCGGTTCCCAAGAGTCAAAACTCTTCGGGCAACCGTTCCATTGGACGAGGATCTGATACCCTTGCGTCACGGAGCGGTGGGCAAGCAACCTTCCAACAAGGAAGCGTTGATTCCCACCCGCATCCATCAGTGCAGGTGGCGCCCGATAGGAGCGGCGATCTCGCCCACCTACTCGCGGCTGCCTTACCTTCGTCCGTTCAGTCTCAGGCGTTAAACGCTGCTGAACGACGTATTGATCTCGAGAATCAAGTCTCACCACTGACCTCGGATCTCGTTGATATCCGAGCGAAGGCTCGTCAGGGTTATGAACGCCTGAAGACTCGCTTGGACCTTTTCGAACGGATAATGCTAAGGGCTCCGCGTTACTCGCGTGATATCCCTCGCTCTCCAAGTCCTGTTCGTGGTGGGAGAAGTCGATCGGCTGAAAGTTTTTCGCCTTCTTCGTCCCCGTCCCTCTCACCCGAACGACGCTCAACTCACAGTCGGCGTCACCATCGGTCTCCTTAG
>NC_090610.1:1499075-1508323 GCF_004359215.1 Bremia lactucae | reverse complement strand
ATAGGTATAGGCCATTATATCTATTTATTCCGCAGACTAATCAGCTGTAGGAGTAATCAAAGAGAGTTACAGATAAGATAGAGATGAGAATTCATTTACATGTTTACTATTAGTTTAAAATTTAGTTAGCATTTACAAAGATAGAACAAGAGACACTTAATTATATTTAGTACAGTTTTCATTTTACCCTCTCAAGTCTAGTTGTCTTAAGAGAAATCTTCCTCTGCACGTACAGTGTACGTCACCTAACGTAAGGCACCACTCGCAACTGAAGCAGTGCGAAGTGGACTTGTACTGAAACAGTACAAGTCGTAGTGCCCCGTTACAGCGCGCTCTACTTAGACACACACCATAGCACAGCGAGGAAGCGGCTACCGTCTTCTCTTGCGTGCAGTGAGGTAGTTGTAATGGGCGCCTTAGCGACCTCACCCAACGCACTAAATACTTTAGTAAAGTGTCGTTACGGGAGCGGTGATCCGGCTCCTCGTGCGCACTTACTAAGTGGGAAGAAGTTTTCAGACTAATTTATACTTAATCATATTAAATATAAATACCTATTTTTACCAATCAAAATGTCATCTCTATAAATAACACTTTATATGTATTGTGGGTGTATCTTTCTAGATGCCTCGCGTAAAGTATGACGCTAGCCGTCATCCCTCCTAATGTGAATGCACCTATGTGCATCACATACACAAGGGTTGGTCACAATGAGAACCATACCCGAGTGATGGGTCTTATTACTATAATTTAGTAATTGACCACCCCCTTAAGTACACCAAGTGTACTTAACAAGGACTGAGTATTATTAGGCAACTTTGGCCCGTTACACCATCCCCCTTTAAGAACGAATTTATATTATAAAATTCGTCAAAGAGGAAGGAGGAACTGCGAGTTGCTTATCGCGCCGCTAGTTCTCTCAGTCTCTCACTGTAGCGACCTGAGTTTACATACACGGCGTCAAAGATGCCAACTAAAAAGGGCCACGTTGGTGGCCGTCTGCGAAGACGCCCACTCAACCACGCATTAAGCGCACGCGCCGCGTTAATACGCCGGCAGCGTCCAATAGCTTAGTCGAAACGTCGACAGCTACTGCTACTGTCGCGTTAACGGGCTTAAGGATTCTTTCCACTTTTACAGTGAGGATGTTGATCCGTCGCTCATTGTCGACTAGTCGACACCGTTGCCGTCACTTCATAATAGTGATGCGTACAACGAGCTAATGAGGAAAAATGATGGCGCATTATTGGCCATCCAAACTTCTCTCATTGCTCACAACATGGAGACAGCAACATTTACGAATGCTGTCTCGTATACGAGGCTTTTTCCGGTATCGACTCAAACCGGCACGGTTCACGGCATCAGTCGAAGACTGATGGTCCCAAGTCAAAACCTGATGGTATCGGGACAGAGTCAGTTTTTCACAACTCAGACGTTTTACTTCACACTTCAAGGATGAAATTTCTTAATGAACTGTCACCAGCTGTTACGAAGGAACTGATGTGTCCGTTCGTTCATTAGTTGATCAACCGCAACTTGCGCACAGTTTTACAGCTGCTCACGGGAAACACCGTCGAGCGTTGTCGCTAACTGGCGATGTGGGACCGCTGATCAATGTTCTCCCTTAAAAAATGAAGGGTGTGGTCCAAATCACGATGTTGACTCGAATTTGTCGGACGAGGCGAATCCGATTTCCCCCCTTTACATCCATTGACGGATTCAAGTGGTGAAACTCGATTCCTTGTTAAACGCTTCTCGATCCACCGTGAGATGAAAGGGGTTCGAACGAGTTATCTCGTTCGTTGGCGATGGGATCCACCCTCGCATGATAGTTGGGAACCTTGGAGTATGCCTCCTTAGGGGCATGAACTGCACCCTTAAAACAGCATGGGCATCAGTCCCCCCACGAGAGGCAAAGTAACCCTGACTCTCTACACAAACGGTGCAGCTCTACGGTCAATCTTTCGAGCCGGGTTCGGCTAGCATTCAGTTTGCAAGCCAGGCCACGCGGCATATGCTTTGCACATTCTGTACGGATACAACCCGAGCTTGGAACAAAGGAGTGACATCCTTTGCACATTTTATGTGTACCATCAATGCCGGAAAAAGGCATCGATGAAGAATTTCGTCTTCCTGGGTGAGTCGAACACAGAATTTTGTTGCTGTCGGTATCCATACAGACCGATTTATGTTGCCCGAAGATGGCAACCAGGGTTTCTTTTCGAGAGCAAACCGCACAGCATTGCGGTTCCTGTCCAATTAATTTATCGTAACGTGCACGCTAACGTTACTCCGGAGTCATCTTAAGGATCACTTCGCCCCTAGTGATGCATAGTAGCACCACCAGTTATATGCTTACCGAAGTAATCTTACGATCACCTCTTTCCTGGTGATGCATTCTGACATCACTCGAGTCTTCATTGTCCATGGAGTCAGAACAAGATGACTCCGCACCGTAAGGATCTGACGAGCTGTTTAATAATTGCTGGTGAAGCAAGCTTATCTTTACCCTGTTCATGATGTATAAATGTATAGAATCGCCTATATCCGCATGTTGATCGTCGCTTTGAAGAGCGAAAGATATGACTTCTTTGGTTGTCCCGTTGATTCAACGGACGCGGCCCCGGGTATACCGAAGGTCTTATAAGTTGCCACCGAGTTGGGCGATGACGCCGACTTGTGCGAGTCACTCTCCAATTGGAGAAGGAGGTAACGAATTTCCACAGTAAACGTAATAGCCTCTACTGAAACATTTGCATCACTAGCAATTATACCGAGCCGTGCAGCTGCCAGCTTCGCGGCTTCACGGGATACGCGCATGGATTTCGATACCACGCGCAATTAGAATAACGGGGTGTCCCGTTACATTCAATAGATATTTGAAAAGATAAATTTATAGGAGATAATCTTTATTATTCCTCTTATCGGAAACTTTATTAAAAATAAATAAAGTTTTCTAAAAGAGGAATAATAAAGATTATCTCCTATAAAGTAAATCAAGAAGTACAAAACAATATTATATTTGTTTAGTTTCGACTTAGTAGTTACAATATTACCAAATATGGTTATATTGACTCAACAAGACATTAGTTCTGTTGATTGGTTAGTTTAAGTCTAAATATACCCTGCCAACCGTTACAAGACACGATTAGGCGGTGCGCAAGGAGGCGCGTTGCACAATTAGTTTAAGGCCAATAGATAGAAGATCGTAACGAAAGAACTTGATGCGTTAAAACAGTGTTACTTTTTCCCTATACCAAAGCCGTAGTATAAAACCTTAGTGGCTAAGTCTTTTTTGCTACCAAGACACTTCCTATGCACGTCGTGTAACTGGAAAAATTGAGGCACTCCAGCTTCACTAAATTCAGTGTAGGTTGACTAGTACTGTTGTCAGCACTAGCAAAAGGTGCCCCGTTATAAAGTCAGCACCATTAGTTAGAAACGAGGTCCCTAGCTATCATGTGAGGGATCCCTTATCAACGAACGAGATAACTCGTTCGGACTTACCTTGCGGTGGTTCAAGAAGCTTTCGACTAGAAAACGCTTCTCACCACACGAGTCCGTCCTAAAATGTGAAGGGAGTGTAAAAAACGGGTTACAAGAAGAAATATGTACTGTCATATCGGCATAATTGCGGGAGTACTTATGTAAGTACGCCGCTGAGCCAAGGCACTTCGAAATCCCTTATCATCGACTGGCACAGCCAGTCAACAATCGCCTCGATCTTTTCCGGATCAGGGCGTACACGGTGTGTAGGCCCTGAGCCGGAAATGATTAAGGCACCCAAGAACTTGTATTTGCTCGCAGCGAAAACACACTTCTTGAGACGAGATTGCATACAACTTCTGCTGACACATAAGTGTAAGATCCTTCCGGACGTGGGTACGATGTACTTCAACGTCCGGCTTTCCACTTATGGCTCTGCTATGAACGAAGACGTCATCAAAAAAACTCAGTGCGAAATCCTGCACCGATCGTAATAGAATGGTTACACCTCTGTTAAATGTCGCAAGGGCATTACTAATAACTAGCCACTCCCATAGCAATCCGCTTGGGGTGTACATTGCTGTGACCGGGATCTCCTGTTCACGCATAGGAAACTGATAACATCCATCCATCAGATCCATTGACGAAATATAAAACTCTTTGACATACCATCACCATCAATGATTACGTCTTTTTGTGGTATCGACGCTTAAGCTGGTACCGTTGCAGCGTAAAACTTATTGAACGCATGCACAATCCGCCACCATCATGTTGCTTTATGCAGACAGAAAGTCGGAGAGCTATGTGGGGAGGTTGAATTCTCCACATGACCCACAGCTTAGCGATCGGCAAACAATTTGTCGATCGCTAATGCTTGTTAACGAGGCAATGACCACTGCTACATAACACAGTATTTCGAAATTGGGATCAGGTCGCTTTCGTGTCGAGTGCTTTATCCTTAGGCAACTCGCACGGTACCGGATATAGGAAATACATTCTTAAATCCGATCAAATCCTTATATGAAATATTTGTCTTTAAAGACTCCTAGGATTGGGACGGAAAACGTTCCATTCGAGTCTTCTTATCGTGGACACTTTCGTCCATCGCTGAGATGCTGATTACCCGTTTGTTCTCTCGTAATACTATTCCCGACCGAATATCGACCACGTCCTTGTCATCTGTGACAAGTGCTCGGATCTGCTTGACTTCGCCAGTACGCAGATTTCGCAATAACCGTTTAAATCCTAGCGTTAGCAATTGAATTATCTTCGAAGGTAACTTTGGAGGCTTTATCAAATCAAGTGTATAAGCGCCTACACTTGATCCGTTTACTAAGACATTTGCTGTCTCAGTTTCGAACTTACTTCCAAATGTACCTGGGAACCTTTGACCACAGGTTTCTGTCGACGTATTCCCACAGATTCTTGGGGTCTTATTCCCTCAGTTTTATTTGAGGGGTATTCTCCCAACTACCTCTAGCTGTGGTTGCGCAACCACAGCGAAATCTTCTACGATCGACTCTTCAGTCGATGTAGGACTTTTGCACTGTGTCTTATCGATAGGCGTTGAATGTTCTCTTGGATGTTGCTTTCTAAGCAAGCATCCTTGTTTCGTACCGCTCAACTTATTCGAGTGGTGGAACTCCGACGCTGCCTGTGCTTGTCCACAGCCGTCGGTACTTGTTTACAGTGTGATGGATTGTCACCCTGAGGTCTTGTGCACTCGTGGAAACGACCAAACGACAAGTGGGTCCATCGCACTCACTCAAAGGACATCCACACGCTTGTGGACGCTCAAAGACGTTCATCAGATGACCCTCTGATGCTCAAGAGACAGGCATTGTCACGACTTAAGACTGCCACTTTATGACTCGTACTTTTCTGAGTCATGGAAATCCAAGGATGACATCAAATTGTCATCCTAATCATGTACGATGAAATCATCATCGTGCTATTACCTTTTAATTAACGAGTATTGGATATCAGCTTCACGTTTTTTACTGTTACAGACATACTGTCATTCTCGCTAGAGGAATATGGCGCTCAATAAATTTGATCTGCGATCTTCGAGCGATTGGCGTTGAGAAAAAATGCTCGACGCCTCACAATCGACTAGGGAGTTTAGTGGCAATTTATTTGCCACTAAAATTTTCGAAGTGGTGAGGTTAACCTCATCACCTGAGGCAGTTTCATTCAATGTTTGCGAGTGAGGAGCAACTTTCGTCGAAAGGCCTGCAAGTTCTTCTGACGTTGCTGGATCACTGCGCCCACTGACTCCGACCGTGTTTTGGACGATCCGCCTTGCCGTTGTAATTTCGCAACAGCGTCGGATCCGCGTCCTCCTCTCTTCCTAGCGGGAAGTCGATCGTTTTCGCTCAGTGTTTTTAAGCACTGGGCATGGGCGGCGTAGTGGTCCGTCTTTTGACAACGTTTGCATTTTTGCAATCTTTTGTCACTTGAAGATCGAGGTTTCTCGCTCTCCACATACGAGAGGTCCATAGGGTCTGGCCCCCGTAATCTTGTCGCTCGAAGGATGATAAGCTCCAGAGTGAACAAAAGCCTTATTAAGGCTAAAGTCCTTCTGTTTCGCTACAAAAATCGCTTGATCGAGAGACTCTAGTTCAAGCTGAAACAGGCGAGTCTTAACAGGACCGTCTGCAAGACCTTTAATAAACACAGTTACCTGTGCTTGTTTATCAATTGGACGACTCACGATACAACTGACCAGATATCGTGTATGCTGGGCATAAGCGCGAAGGTCACGCTTTCCCTGCTTTAGATCCAGAAGCTCAGCCAGAGCGCTGAATTCGGCACTTGGCGGCTCATATGTTTGCCTTAGCCAGGTCTTACTGACCTCATACGACCCAAAAACGAATGAACCGTGAAGCTTGATCCGTAAGGCCCAAAATGTGGCACGTCCGGCTAAGTTGGACATGCCAAATATGACTTTTGTCGCATCATCATTGGTGCGGCAAGCCTTAATGCTGCGGTGTTTGATTCGATAAACCATCCAAAAAAGGAGGTCGCCTTCGACTGCCTTAAGCTTAGAAATTTCGATTTTTAAGCTTTCGGGTCGAAGTGGAAGCTTCGGCCCGCTAGGAGCACGTAAATGCTGCTGTCTCAACAGTTCTAACTGTTGGGTACCTTGTCTCTCAACACCTCCGCGTGTTGAGAGCCTTGCTGGTGAAGCAAGGCTACCTTTTCTTGGGCCCCGTCGAGTTCTTGCTGTATGAATTCCGATATGGCCGCGTGTTGTTCAACAGTGTTCAAATTGAACAGCATGGCCCGCTTACGACCGAACTCATGCGTTCGATCGCTCTCCTTTCAAGGTTACTCAAATGAGAGAACGTTACACGCGTTGCGTGATAGCCTTCTTGATGGGCTTGAAATCTTCCTCCATCTTCTTTAAAAAAATTTGATGGAATGAAATGGAATACGAAGTGCTTCTAGGTGGAACGGGGCACCCTTTGCTAGTAAAATATTGTAACTTACAAGTCAAAACTATAGAAGATAATAATTTTGTACTTTTTATTTGTTTTTCCTTTAAAGAGAATAATATTTCTTATCTCTCTAAAGGGAATAATATTTTTATAATCTTTTTAAGAAGGTATTTCTATTCCTATTATATGGAATAATATTTATTATTCCTCTTATAAAAAATAATATTTACTATTACTCTTATAGGAAAAAATACTTATGTAGTGAACACCCCGTTACATATGATGTGAACCCGGTGAGTGTCTAAATATCGACACGAGAGAAGGTGAGTATAACGGGCCAAACTTACCCTAATGTTACACAGTCCCCGTTAAGTACACTTGGTGTACTTAAGGGGATGGTCAATAGCTTAATTAAAGTAATGAGACCCCGCCCTGGGGTGTGATTCACATTTGTGAGCCAACCCTTGTGTATGTGATGCACATGGGTTCATTCACATTAGGAGGGATGACGGCTAGCGTCATTCGTTACGCTAAGTATCTAGAATGATACGCTCGCGATACATATTAAAAAGTGTTATCTATAGAGATAACATTTTGATTGGTAAAAACAGGCATTTATATTTGATGCGATTAAATATAAATCAGACTGAAAACTACTTTCTGCTTAAAAAGTGCGCACGGGGAGCCAAACTACCGCTCCCGTGACGACACTTAACTACAGTACTTAGTGCGTTGGGTGGGGACGCTAACGCACCCACCACAACTACCTCACTGCACGCAAGAGAAGCTGGTTAAATCGCTTCCTCGCTGTGCCAGAGTGTGTGTCTAAGTAGAGCGTGGCCGCATTACGACGTGCCCGCCTACACTTGGTAGCACTTGAAATCCTCCCCACGACTCGCATCTCTGAATGTGTACGGGAGGACGAGCCTTAATATTGATGGGCTTATTTCCGCTACCTCTCCGAAAATCATCGGGAAATGGCAGAGCATATGGCGCAGGGACTTGGTGAACAAGTCCTGATCAGGCTCTTGGGTAGTCCTCCTGAGCAACATGTTTCTCACCAAAGGCAGTCTGAGGCATTCATGCTCGGACAGCGGAAAGCCGCGTCCGAGGCACAGAGCCATGCTGCGGCGGAGTCCGTCACTCAGACTCAGGATGAGCTGAGGCGTGAGCAGGCTTAGAGCAAGGCTCTCAACAGGACTGTTGAGATGCTCTCTGCCCGGCCGCATCAGCCGATCCTATTCGGATGGACCCGCCCAAGTTGGATGGACCTGCAGCGCACACGATTGTCCCATGGCTTTAAGCCGTGGAGCAATGCAGTGTCGCCCAGCTATTCGAGGACGACATCCTGATGATGTCGTACGCTATGTTGCACCTGCGCGGTAAGACCTCAGAGTGGGCTTACTCGGCGCTTATGGCGGACGATTAGGCGTTCTCTACATGGGCGATCTTTAAGGAAAGATTCGCGCCATGTACCAGCCGCCGAACAACAAAGTGCTGCTTCAGGCACGCTTCTTTGTAGCCCGACAGGAGAAGCGATCTCTGCAAGAGTATGTGCAAGAGATGTGCTCGCTATCGGCGTCCATTACCGTAAGTCCGATTCCGGAGCACATTAAAGTGCGCACGTTTATGAACGGAATACGGCATGGCCCATTGCGACAGGCCCTTTTCAGAAAAGGGCCGTCGACAAAAGAAGAGGCAATCCTAAATGCCTAAGTTGAGGAGCAATCCTACGACAGTGCCTCGGCGATAGCTTGGGAGAAGCCGTCAGCCGAGAGGTCAGATGCCAGTTCCCATGGAGTTGGGCAATGCAGACGTTGTCTGCTATAAATGCGGCAAGCGCGGCCATGTGATGGCTCGCTGCCATGCCAGGGTCCCTGCTGGGGCGAAGACGCCCAGCAAGAGGGCTCCCTTTCCAAAAGGGCGATGGCAAGAACCAGCGTGCGAGACGCATCAGTTTCGAATTGACCACTGAGGGTCGGGATAGGCAGGAGCGCAGTAGGGGCGGGATACCCTGCTGACGCGGACTCTGAAGCTACCACTAAGTTCAGAGTTGTCGAACAGATAAATAGCAAAGTTCCTGAGGTCAAGAAATTTCGATCCTCAACCCTGCTGGTCTATAGCGCTCTAGTAAGAAGCTATGACCAGGTGATGACCCACTCAGTGGATTCGAGTGCATCACGGAATTTCGTCAAACTCGCGGCTCTAAGAAAGAGACCGGCGATGTTTGAGTCGCTTTGCCAGGATGGCAAGCGAGAAAAGGCAACCGTCCGTGTAGCGAACGGCGCGCTCGTTAAGTCTGAGGGAATTCAAGTAAAACTT
>NC_090610.1:1444988-1494309 GCF_004359215.1 Bremia lactucae | reverse complement strand
CGTTTTACGTCTGGTTTTTGGCGACATGTGTTCGAGCTGCTAGGTAGCAAGCTCCACATGTCGACCGCAGATCATCCCCAGACCGATGGCCAAACAGAACGTGCCAATCGGGTCGTGGCGGATGTCTTACGCACTATAGCAACTCCCAAAGAGTGGAGCAAGCAATTGCCCTTTGTGGAGTTCGCTATAAATAACAGTGTCCACGCCAGTACGGGTGAGACACCGTTTTATATTAACGGACTGCGCCATCCTCGGACGCCAGTCTCGTTTGTGCGCAGCCCGAGTCTTAGTGGGGGAGGGCCCCTCACTATGCTCGGTGCGAAAGAGGGACATAGTTTCGTCAATATGACGATGACCCGTGAGGGTATCATCTCAACAACTGAAACTTGCCCTAGTGACCCTTCTGTTTTGCAGTAGTCAATAAAATTACGCCTTATGACTGACCTCTCGGCGGTATCATAGGCGAGTTTGATGCTAAAGCGTGAGCGAGGCTCAACGCTTTGTGGATGAGCGATTAGCCATCACACGTAAAGTCTGTGACGCAATGGCAAGCGCACAGGACAAGCAAAAAGAATATGCGGACCGAAATGGTCGCAAAAATAATGAACGCTTTAAAGTGGGTGAAAAAGTATCTTAAGTACTGCTATCCTACCTAAGAATGCAATCTCTGTACTACCCTGGAGGTACTACGAAATTGTTGCCGCGTTTCATTGGGCCCTTTACGGTAGCCGAAGAGGTTGAATACCTAAATTATAGGCTCACCCTTCTCCCGTATATGAATACGCACCCTGTATTTTACGTGGATCGTCTAAAACGGTATATAGACCCAACTGAGGTCACATACTCCCATCCGTCAAAGGAGACCGACGGTGACGCCGACTGTGAGTCGAGCGTCGTTCGGGTGAGGCGGACGGTGAAGGCGAAACGCTATCGGACTGATTCCTCCCTCCACGAACAGGACTTGCAGAGAGAGGAACATCACGCGAGTAACGCCGATCCCTCAGCATTATATTCTCAAAGAGGTCCAAACGAGTCTTCAGACGGTCATAATACTGACGAGCCTTCGCTCGGACATAAACAAGACCCGTAGTCAGTCACGAGACTTGACCCTCGGGATCCGCAATGCGTCGTTCAGCAGCGCATAACGCCTGTGACTGAACGAACGAGGGTAAGGCAGCCGCGAGTAGGTGGGCGAGATCGCCACTTGTATCGGGCGCCGGCTGCACTGATGGATGCGGGTGGGAATCAACGCTTTCTTGTCGGAAGGCTGCTTTGCCACCGCTCCGTGAGGCAACGGTATCAGATCCTCGGCCAATGGAAAGGTTACTTGAAGAGTATTGACTCTTGGGAATTGATCGATACCGATATTGATATGCCACGCTTGCGATACCGATATTGATATGCCACGCTTGTGGCTGCCTATGAAAGGAGCCTCAGCTGAGGCCTCTTCGCTAGTCTCAAATGGATAAGCAGAAGCAGCGTTTTCAGAAGAAACTGGGGGTACAGTACCGCCCATGCTTTCTGTCACACGCACGGGGGCGTGATTAATTCGCAGTGAGCGCTGTTTCATCGCATCGTAATGCGGATGAATGCGGCGCGTGAATTCCGCCTCATATTGGTCGGGCGTTCACATTGAGCGCAACAAGACCGGGATCGGGAAAATACGCCTAAGCGATATTCTCTGAACCCTCCATGTTTTAAAGACGCCATAATAATTATGTGCGTCTACAAAGAGCGCGCTCTAGGAGCGACGCTCTTGGCTCGTTTAAACGGGCCATTTAGATGGAGGGGGGCATCAGAGAGATGCCACCCGTCACATAGCCACGTTCTAAATGCCTGGCTTGTGACACCGACTGAGCACGTTCACGTGTCGTCGGCGGAGAATTAGGCTCCGAATCCTCTATGTCAGAACCATTATGGATTATGTTATGAGCATAAGGCGTTGTGGTTATACCCAATGGAGAAGCGGCTGCGCCGTTATGAGCAGCGCCCTCATTACCTGTCCCTGCGCTATCCAGCGCAGACGTCGAGACAGCATTCGTAAACGATGCTGTCTCCATGTTGTGAGCCATGCGAGAAGTTTGGATGGGCAATAATGCGCTATCATCCTTCCTCATTAGCTCGTTGTACGCATCACGACTATGAGGTGACGGCAACGGTGTCGACTCATTGTAGTCGACAACGGTTGACGGATCCGCATCCTCACTGTTAAAGTGAGATGGATCCTTTAGCCCCGTTAACGCGACAGCAGCAGTAGCTGTCGGCGTTTCGACTAAGGCATTGGACGAGGCCGGTGAATGAAAGTGGCGCCTGCGCTTAGTGCGAGGTTGAGTGGGCGTCTTCGCAGACGATTCACCAACGTGGCCCCTTTTAGATGGCACCTTTGGCGCCGTGTATGGAAACACAGGTCGCTAGAGTGATTGAGTGAACTAGCGGCGCGTAAAGCTGCTCCCAGTTCCTCGCTTCTCTTTGACGAATTTAAAATCTAAGTTTGCTCTTTATGGGGGAGATTGTGTAGCGGGCTAAAGTGCCCTAATGTTACACAGTCCCCATTAAGAACACTTGGTGTACTTAAGGAGATGGTCAATTACTTAATTAAAGTAATTAGACCCCGCACTCGTTGTGGTTCACATTTGTGAACAAACCTTGTGTATGTGATGCACATGGGTGCATTCACATTAGGAAGGATGACGCCTAGCGTCATCCGTTACGCGAAGTATCTAGAAAGATACGCTCGGAATACATTAAGTGTTATCTATAAAGATGACATTTTAATTGGTAAATGTGGTATTTATATTAATGCGATTAAATATAAATCAGTCTGAAAACTACTTTTCTCTTAGTAAGTGAGCACGAGGAGCCGGATAACCGCTCCCATGACGACACTTAACTACAGTACTTAGTGCGTTGGGTGAGGTCGCTAATGCGCTCACCACAACTACCGCACTGCACGATAGAGAAGCTGGTTAAACCGCCTTCTCGCTGTGCTAGGGTGTGTGTCTCAGTAGTGTAACGGGGTTAATCGGTACATCAAATTAACTTTTAAAGGTTTCTAGTTAATATAATACTTAATAGGTAGATAATATTTGAAAAATATTACTTTACATGGTAATATTCTAAAAGCTTATCCATTGGAAGATACAGACCATTATATCTACTTTATCTGGGGTCAGTCAGCGCTGGACGCGCGCAAAGAGAAAGATAGATAAGACTTAATTACATGTTTGTATTAGATTATAATTAAGTTAGTATTAAGTAGATAGAAAAGAAGAGTCTAGTTATATTAATACAGATTTTTAGTAACCCTCTTTAAAGCAAGTGTTTTTAAGAGAGTCTTCCTCTGCAAGTACTAATGTACGTGAAGTGACGTGAGGCACCTTTCGCACTGAGGCAGTGCGAAGTGGACTTGTACTGAAGCAGTACAAGTTAGTTGTGCCCCGTTACACCTGGTAGCACTTGTTGGTCCGTCCAAAGACCACATTTCCTTCACCTAACATGGACATGTTAGATGATAGTGGGAATACGCATCACGTTTCGCGTGAAAGCTACTCCTTTTTAAGTGACATAGAAAGAGTGCGGTCGAACGAATGAGTTCGACCGTAGGAAACGATGCCGTCTTGGCAATGCTGTCCAATTTGGACAGAGATGCCCTCCATTCAGCCATCGCCAAGTTCATACAACATGAACTTGACGAGATGAAGGAGAAGGTAGCCTTACTTAATCAGCAAGGCTCTCAACAGGGAGAACTGTTGAGGTTACAACAGGTACAGAGACCCCTGTACCTCGGATGACGCACACGCGTCGTCCCGAGACCTTAAAGATTGATATCTCTAAGTATAGGGGAGTCGAAGAAGACTCCCTCTTAAGATGATTTGTCGAGTTGAACGATGCCATAAGGGCACGTCACATCGTCGACGAGCAAATGAAAATCGCATTCGCCCAATCAAATCTGGCAGGTCGTGCCAAAACTTGGGCATTGGGCCTTAAGTTGCGCGACCCATACGTCTTTGAGACGCTAGAGGCTTTCAAAGCCCGGCTCAAACAGACGTTTGAACCGCCAAGGGCTGAGTTCAGAGCTCGTTCAGAGCTTCTGAAACTCAAGCAAGGCAAGCGTGATGTTCACGCATATGCCCAGCACAAACGACTCTTAGCGAGTTGTATAACAAATAACCTTGTTCATGAACACACGTTAATTACGGTGTTCATGCAAGGTCTTACGGATGGTCCCGTAAAGACCCACCTGTTCCGCTTGGAACTGGATACGCTTGTAGAAACAAAATCCGTTGCGGAACAAGGGAACTTTAGCTCGAGACAGGCTCAAGCTAGTTCGTCATCATATCGTCCTCCAAGACGACACGAGTTTGGAGGTCCAGAACCTATGAACCTCTCTTATATCGAAAGTGAGAAACCTCGCTTTTCGAACAATAAGCAATTTAAGAAATGCAATCGCTGTCAAAGTTAGGCCACTACGCTCATGAGTGTAGTGCCCCACGCCCAGCACCGAAAGGTACTGAACGTAATTTTGGACCGTGTGCCAAAAAGGGCAACGGTCGCGGGTCCGACGTTGTTGCGAAATCCCAACAGCGAGGCGGACCGCCAAAATCGGTCGAGGTCAGTAGGGGCGCAACGCCCTACTGATCCAGCAACCTCAAGAGAATTTGCAAATCTCTTGACAAAAGTTGCTCCAGACATCGATCCGTAAATATGTCTGTTAAGTTTTCATCAGATGGCTATCTTATGAGCGTTCTGGAGCGTCCACAAGCGTGTGGATGTAACTACGACTGAGTGCGATGGCCTCACTTGTGGTACGGTCGTTAGCACGACTGCACAAGATCACAGTGGGATTATAAAATCGCACTATGGTGCCATCTGCCGGCGGCTGTGAGAATGCACAGGCAGCGCCGAATGTCCACCACTCGAATAAGTCAAGAAGATTGAGACATGAATATACGCCTAGCGAGCGACATTCAAGTAATATACCGATTGTCAAAAAGGGCCAACACGATGATTCAAGGTCAAGAAGAGAGTCGGTCGTAGAGGAACCGACTGTGATAGCGCAATCACAGTCGGAGGGCGTTGACGGAATAAGTCCCCACGTTCTTGAGAAATTTTTTTCCTCAAATAGTTAATGCTGAAGTGACTAGACTTCAGCATCCCGAGGGATTAATCCCTCAGCAGCCTGTGGATAAATTCCACGATGAAACCGAGACATTGTATGTCTTGATTAATGACGGATCAAGAGTAGGCGCTTATACTCTTGATCTGTATGCGCCTCCAAAGTTAACTTCGGAGATAACTCAATTAAAAACCCTGGAACCCAAACGGTTCTTGAGAGATCTGCAGGGTGGTAAAATCAAGCAGATCTGCGTACTCGTCACAGAGGACGAATAAGTATCCGATACGCGGTCAGCGGTAACTTTTTGCAAAGAACGAACGAATTCTCAGCAGCTCATCGATGGACGAAAGTGTCCTCGATGTGAAGACTCGGAATGAGAGATATACTACTCAATCCTGGAAGTCACTTAAGACAAGCCCTTTACAAGGATTTAATTGAATTCAGGGATGTATTCCCTGAAACAGTTTCATGCGAGTTGCCTGAGGATAAAGGCACTCGACATGAGATCAAGCTCAAACCGGGCTCGATGTATTGTGTCATGAAACAGTGGCCACTGCCTCGTGAACAAGTACTTGCGATCGATAAATTCTTTATCAATCTATTAAAAGCGGGCCATGTGAGGGAGTCAACCTCCCTACATAGCTCTTCGACCTTCTGTGTGCGAAAGGCCACAGGAGTGTGGCGGATGGTGCACGCATTCAACAAACTGAATGCTGCAACAGTACCGGCTCAAACGCCGATACCTAGAAAAGACGTAATCATAGATGGTATGTCTAAGAGTACGATCTTTTCGTCTATGGATCTGATGGATGGGTTCTATCAAATCCTTATGCGTGAACGGGACATCCCGTACACAGCAGTAAGCACTCCCATTGGGATGCTCTGGGAGTGGCTAGTGATGCCTCAGGGGCTTAGTAACGCCCCTGCAACATTCAACAGATGCGTAACAAATCTGTTGAGACCGGTGCGAGAATTCGCACCGAGTTATTTTGACGATGTATTCGTCCATAGCCCGGCCATGAACGGAAAGACGGACGTGGAAGCTCATGAAACTCACATTCATCAGGTTCTTATACTTATCCGAAAGCATAAGCTGTACGCAAATCTCAAGAAGTGTATATTCGCTGGAAGCGTAATAGCACTCTGTGGGTCATCGTCAAAAAACATGGCGTGCGCCCTGATCCCGAAAAGATCAAGGCAATTACTGACTGGTCAGTTCTAGTCGATGTCAAGGAATTTTGAAAGTTCCTTAGGCTAGCTGCGTTCTTAAACAAGAACTCACGCAATTATGCCGAGATGACAGTTCATCTCTCTCGCCTCTTGAAAAAGACGAGAAATGGTTATGGAACGCTGATTGTCAGTGTTTTTTTGAAGGTATCAAGCTAAGCTTGATGCAATCGCCCATCTTGGCGATTGCAGATCAAGACAGACCATTCCATGTGGTCTGTGACGCCAGCGATTTCGCAATCGGCTGTGCGTTGATTCAATACGATACAGACGACGCGGAGCGCGTCGTCTGCTACCAATCGCGTCACCTGCAACCAGCTGAACGCAATTACCCAGTGGATGACAAGGAACTCCTTGCCATGAAATATGCATTGGCTAACTTTAGGGTCTACCTCCTAGGAGAGAGACCGTTCATCGTATATACGGACCATGCGTCATTACGCACGGCCGTAAACAGCCCACACCTTTCGCAAAGAATGGCAAGGTGGCTATCCTTCTTCGCGGAGTATAACTTCTCCGTCGAAGATATACCAGAACGACTTAATGTCGTCGCTCATGCGTTATCACGCCGACCCGATTTCGAGTAGCAGTGCACTCCAACAGCGAAAATAATCTTACCGTTGCAACACTCACTACGAGTGTTCCGTCATCAACCTTAGTTGATGACATAAAGAAAGCCTATAAAGAAGATAATGACCTTCTATGTTTGATGGATCATTTGATGAATCCATCCGATAAATCTTTTAAAGATCTACTGGCTTTATATCGATCGTCATCCGATCGATACACAACACGTAACGGCTTATTGTATTACACAGCCGTTACCGGCGACACCCCACGTGTCGTTGTCCCGACTCACAATGATTTGCGCTTGCGCATCATGTATGAGTGTCACGATACTCCAACAAGTGGACATCGTGGACGTGAGAAGACTTACCTCACAGTAAGTCGATACTTTTACTGGCCCCGCCAGTATCAGTTTGTGCGCAAGTACATTCGTTCTTGCGAACCTAAGCGATTAGTCACTAATGTGGGTAGCAGTAAACTAGTAGCCAAGTTCATTGGTCCTTATTCGTGTACTGCATCGCAGAGGCAATGCGTATACAATAGAATTGCCACGTAGGATGCAAACACATCCTACGTTTTACGTTGGGCGGCTCCGCCGTACCATCAGTACGCGGCTTCTTCCGAGGACGGATTTGACCACCCTTTTTAAGAATCCCCAAAAGATTCTTGTGATCGCGAACCAGATTCTCATGTTGAACCTGAAATTTCTCATGCCGGTTCCGAATATCCTCGAAACTGCGATGAGCTGACGACAGCTCATCGCGAACAGCATGATACTTCCGTTCGTACTCCAACATGGAGTACGCACACTTCGAACGGTCTTCCAACCGTCGATATGGTGAGCCTGCACCGTCTGCACTGTCTGCACCGTCTGCTCCAACGAGCGACGCTTGCCGCGCTCGTGTCAAGTCCCTCCTCCAAATCATGAAGGAAGTGATCGATTTAGTCGATCCCCGACATTTGATCCGACATACGGTTTGGATCTTATAATCCCTCCTCCACCACAACCTTTGGTGGATTCTTACGGTGGTCAGCGTTTCCTTGTGGAACATATCCAGAACAACCGGGATGTGAAGGGGCAGCGAACAAGTTATCTTGTTCGCTGGCGTGGTTATCCACCTTCACATGACAGCTGGAAGCCTCGTTCCCAGCTGGTTGCTGACGTTGAGGGCCTCGTCCGTCAGTGTGACGAGACCCATCCGATGGTTCAAGAGGCCCATCGGAAACGCGCGCCCCTGGCGCATGTAAATCGATTGCAAAACTTCAATCGCGTCACGCATCTCAATTGAGATGCGAGTCCTTCCCCAGGACGAAGAAAGGGAATAAACATCCCCTTTTACCCTCTTCGAGTTGTCTACACAACACGGACAGGGATCACCCCACGTGAGGCATGGAAGCCCAGCCTCACGTGACAACCGATGCAATTTATACTTTGCACCGGTTGGAGTTCTTTTCTCAAATTTAACGCGATTCGCGTTAAGTTTTTGAAGTCAAGCTTCGCGTCCAATGTCTTTGACATTGCGAATGAACGCGCTCCAGGCTTGCATAGCTTATCTCGCTTATTATTGCCACTAAACCATCGATGCTTAAGAAAAGCATCGAGATAAAAATCTTCCTCAGCGCGAAAGCTCTTTGCGCTGGGATCAAGGCCATGTAGATTTGTCGCAATAAATATAAGACACTTATTGTGAGGTCTAGTAACTCCAGAAAAGCTATTAATAAGCTGCTCGGGCAAAAGCCACCGCTTCTTCTCAGGGGCAAGACGAGACTTTTTAGTGTCTACAATCCCCTGAGTGGTACCCACTGAAGCAAAGGTACCACAAGAACTTTTATTACGATAGCTTACGCCATCGTCATCACCACGCACAGAAATATGTGCGGGTGACGGCACGGGAGACGGTGCTGGCGATAAGGAATCATCCTCACCGTCGAAACCGAACATCCTGTAGCGAATGCTACCAGCACTTTAACTCGAATGAGCCCCCTCTTTCGAAGGCTTATAGTCAGCCGCCTGACGATGATCAGGCGACTGTTCTGTTCTCCACGAGTCGGCCATTTCGTCCGACTCGCATTCGTAGTCGACCTCTAAAGAGGAGTTGCATTCACTGGTGTATCACGACACGCACCCGCAACATTTAAAGTTGGTGGAGAAGAAGAAATGACACGACGGCAGACATTCCGTCTGCCGCAAGAGACAATAATGTTGAAGATTGATGTGTTCATCGAAAGTGTTGCGCTTTATGCATATGCGTGTATAAGGGATCGTATGACAAAATTATACGGAGAATTTGAGTGTGGAAAATATCGTTGTGGCTCAGTCGGGTAAGGCATGGCGGTGCGTCCCACTGCTCACCGGTTCGATACCCGGTAACGACAAAAAGTAAAACCTTCGGGAACTGGTGTTTGGGGTTCACCAGCACTGTACCGCCAGACAGTGACGTCCCCCATTTTATGGTTGTCCCCATATATGGGAAAGGGGGCGCAGCAAACGATAGGAAATAATCAACGGTAGGATAAAGTTAACGGTAGGATAAAGTTAGACTCAAAATATAACTTACTTTCCAGTTTGCAATCTCGACCGTAAGCCCATCTTCAAGCTCATAGCGTTAACGTAAATCAACAGGTTAAGCCCAAGCAACGACTCTGGTTTCAAGATTGAGCCTTTTGACGGCTCAAACTACGTGCTATGGAGCTACAAGATGAAGATGTACCTCATGTCCAAGGGTTTGTGGGGAGCTGTCTCCGGTGTAGACGCTCCGAATGCAGTAAAGGAGCAGCAAGCGCACGCCGCGATCGCGCTGAATCTGAGTGACGCGCAGTTGATGCACATTATCGCCGCGACGACGGCGAGAGAGGCGTGGGGAAGGCTAGCGAAGTTTCATCGCACACAAGACGTGGCGAATCGACTTTGGCTTAAGGAGAAGTTTGCGTCGTTTAAGTATACAGCTTCAAGCATCAGTGGTCACGTGATAGAGCTTGAAGACCTAGTCATGAAGATGAATAGCGCCAACTGCGGGCCAAGTGAAGAGGACGTATGTGCAGTGATGCTGAGGAGTCTGCCTGCAAGCTACGAGAGCCTAGTGCAGGCGTTTCGCATGTCGGTGTCAAGTTTTAATTTCAGCGACCTCGTGAGCAAGTTGATTGCTAGGGAAGTGCAGCACAAGGACACGGCACGTGTAGAAGAAGCAACGGCTCTTTACACAAGCAAGAGAAACGGCAAACAGCACCCGAAGAAGCAGCAAGAACGGCGTGCTAAGAAACCTTCAGGAGCGTGTTATAACTGTGGCAAGGTCGGCCACTATGCTAGGGATTGCCATTTAAGTCGTGGCCCAAGAGATACACGAGAAGGAGGACACGAACACTCCAACGTCGCATTTAATGCAAGCGAAGGGTCCGTCAGCGACTGCTGGGTTATGGACAGTGGCGCATCTGCACACATGTGCAAAGACCTTTTGTGGAGTATGAGGAAGTGTGCCAGGCGCGCAGTATATCAAGCGCGAAGAGTAATGTGAAGCTCATGGTCATCGGTCACGGAACGGTGAAGCTGCGCGTTTGGACCGGACATGATTGGATCGACGCTCGCCTCGAAAACACTCTCTATGTCGAAGATCTGTCAAAGAATTTATTCTCGCTTACGGCTGCATCAGCGCGAGGAATGACAGTAGAGATCACGCGCAACGAGTGCGTCGTGAAGCGGGGCGGGACACCAGTTGCCACTGGAAGGAAGCAGGGCTTTCTGATGTACCTCAACGTTGAGGCTGGTGCGGAGTGTCACATAGCCGCGTACGAGAGCGAGCTATGGCACAGAAGACTGGGTCACGCATCGTACGGGACAATTAATGATATGGTCAAGGACGGAAGGATAAAAGGCGCGGAAATGAAGACCGACGTCGTGTGTGACGTATGCGCAACGTCCAAGCAAGTACGCAAGTCATTCAAGTCAAGCGAAGAAGACAAGGGACTCAGGGAGAGTGCGCGTTTTGACAACATCGTGTGCTCCGACGTACTTGGACCAATCACTCCAGCTTCAAGATCCGGCTTCAAGTACATTGTGAGTTTCATCAAGATGAAGAGCCGGTACGTGACGGTTTATCCGTTGCGAAAGAAGAGTGAAGTCATGAGCGCGTTCGCAAGGTTTTATCGGGAAATCAAGATAGCATCTGGGACTAAGATCAAGATAATTCGAAGTGACAACGGTGGCGAGTACCGGAACACGGCAATAAACAACTTCTGCAAGGAAAAGTTCATCAAGCAAGAATATACAGTTCCATACAATCCTGAGCAGAACGGCATGGTAGAGCGCATGAATCGAACTCTGGTAGAGATGACGCGCTGCATGCTTAAGGACAGCGGTCTCGACAAATCTTACAGGTGCGAAGCTTTAATACCAGCAGCAGACATTCGAAACGTGGTTCCAAACTCGTCGAACAAGAAAACAAGTCCGTACGAGATGTTGTTCAAGCAAAAGCCGCGCATCGATCACATGCGCGTGTTTGGTTCGCAAGGCTACGCGCATGTTAGAAAGGAGAAACGAAAGAAGCTGGACGATTCGGGCGTAAAGTGTTATTTTCTTGGCTATGCAAAGGATCACAAGGCGTATCGACTACTTAACGCGGATGATGGCTCTATCATAATTTCAAGAAGTTTGACATTTGCCGAGCATTCCATTTCGAAGGCAATGAAAAGGGAAGAGGAGCGAATTATCGACATCATTGATGATGATGAAAATTTGGAGACGTCGACACTTAACGACAATGGTTTGGAGGTTACAGCAAATAACGAAAGGCTTCGGACTCCGCCACTTCGAGCTTGCCGTGACCCGATTCGTGGTAGCCAAAACGAGTCCAGTGTTCAAGGTCAGGTTCCCACTCGAGCATCAAGCACGCCCGGAAGAGACGGCGAAGAAGAGTGGATGATGCGACCAATTCGAAAGAAATGCGGTGTGGTGCGCTATGAACAAGAGTTCCCCAACCTACGCCGCGGCCACTTAAACTTGGACGATTTTGAATGAGAAGACTCGTTTTATTGCTTTGTTGCAGATTGTGATGGAGAACAAGCTTCAAGCTACGAAGAAGTATTGAAGAGTACGAACAAGAAGCAGTGTCTGGAAGCGATGAAGAGTGAGATGCAGTCACTTAACGAACACAGCACATGGGCGTTAGTGGACATGCCACCGAACAAGAAGGCTGTTGGCTGCAAGTGGGTATTTCGGATCAAGTGCGATCCAAGTGGAAATTTCAAGGCACGATTAGTTGCAAAAGGATTTACGCAGCGGCCTGGGATCGACTTTGTCGAGACTTTTGCGCCAGTGGCTCGGAAAGAATCAATCAATACGGTGTTAGCTATTGCAGCAGCTGAAGACTTGGAGGCAGAAAATGTCGACGTTGATACCGCATTCTTGTATGGAGAAGTTGATGAGGAGATCTACATGGACCAACCCGACGGTTTTGAAGATCAACAAAATCCGATGAAATAGTGTTTGCTGCAGAAAGCGCTGTATGAACCAAGCAAGCGGCGCGGCAGTGGAACAGCAAACTGAATCAGCATTTGGAGAACCAAGGATTTAAAAGCACTTCAGCAGATCCGTGTGTGTTTATTCGAGTGTCAAGCGGTGAATACAGCATCATTGTAATCTACGTGGACGACCTAATGCTGTTCGGCAAGACTAAGGAGCACATTGCGGACATTAAGAGTGCGCTTAAGCAAGAGTTCAGCATCAAAGAGCTTGGGGATCTCAAGTACTGCTTAGGAATCGAGATTCACTGCAAGCGCGATGAACACTTGATCAAGATGAACCAGAAGGCATACATCAGGCAACTCTCGGAAAAGTATGGAATGGGTGAGAATTGCAAGGACGTGCACACACCAGCAGACTACAACTCGAAACTGGTGAAGATGCCTGAAGAGGAAGCATCTGTACCGAGATTTCCGTATCGTGAACTGGTGGGTGCATATATGTACATAGCGACTTGTACACGACCATACATCGCGCATGCGGTTGGCGAAGTTGCCAAGTTCTGTGAGCGCTACGGGAAGTCACACTGGGTGGCGGCCAAGCGAATTCTCAAATACTTGAAGACGACTCAAGATATCAGCATTGTGTTTAGCGGCGTTAACAAGGGAGAGCTTATTGGATTTGCAGACGCAAATTGGGCAGGCGACTTAGACACGCGGCGTGCAACGACAGGATACGTGTTCTTCCTGAACGGCGGCACGACCTTATGGAATTCCAAGCGACAGCCAACCGTTGCGACATCAAGCACGGAAGCAGAGTACATGAGTCTGTATAGCGCAACTCAAGAGGCAGTCTGGCTTCAAAATCTGATAAAGGACTGGAAGTACAAGACCGATACGGCGACGACGATCTTTCAAGACAATCAAGGATGTATTGCACTTGCCAAGAATCCTGTCTACCATTCGCGCACGAAGCACATCGACATCAAGTTTCATTTCTTGCGTGAGAAAGTGGCGAGTGAGGTAATTGCTGAGGAGTACAAGCCAACCGAAGAAATGATCGCGGACGGATTGACCAAGGCACTTCCAAGAGACAAGCACACCAAGTTTATCATAGGACTCGGCATGGCAGCATAAGGGCATCACTTCGTGGGCACATCAAGAGAGAGTGTTGAAGATTGATGTGTTCATCGAAAGTGTTGCGCTTTATGCATATGCATGTATAAGGGATCGTATGACAAGAATCATACGGAGAATTTGAGTGTGGAAAATATCGTTGTGGCTCAGTCGGGTAAGGCATGGCGGTGCGTCCCACTGGTCACCGGTTCGATACCCGGTAACGACAAAAAGTAAAACCTTCGGGAACTGGTGTTTGGGGTTCACCAGCACTGTACCGCCAGACAGTGATGTCCCCCACTTTATGGTAGTCCACTTATCTGGGAAAGGGGGCGCAGCAAACGATAGGAAATAATTAACGGTAGGATAAATTTAACGGTAGGATAAAGTTAAACTCAAAATATAACTTACTTTCCGGTTTGCAATCTCGACCGTAAGCCCATCTTCAAGCTCATAGCGCTAACGTAAATCAACAAATAATGCGTCGCCTGCGGCTGCATGAACTTCAGCCGAAGGTGCCGCACTATTCGCAAACCGCATGGACTTGTTAACCATGCGATAGAATTAACAATGATGAATCTGACCAATCAACATCGTTTTCAATTAAGTGGTCTTATAGTGACCACTCTACCCAATGACAGTCAGAGTGATTGTCGTTTGAGGGAGGGTGATGTGACGGGGTGTATCATTACATGAAATTAACACTTAAAAGTTGCTAATTAATATATTATCTAAAAGGTAAATAATATTTGGAGAATATTACTTTACATAGTTATATTCTAAAGGCTTATCCATTGGTAGATAATATACCATTATATCTACTATCTCCGCGGCCCAGTCAGCGCTGGACTCGTGCAAAGAGAAAGACAGATAAGACTTTTAGTATATATTTTGTATTAGTTTATAATTAAGTTAGTATTAAGTAGATAGACAAGAAGAACTTAATTATATCAATAGAGTTTTCATTTAACCCTCTTTAAAACAAATGTTTTGAAGAGAGGACTTCCTCAGCACGTACCAGTATACGTGAAATATCGTAAGGCACCACTCGCAACTGAAGCAGTGCGAAGTGGACCTGCGACCACATTTGTTACCCATAATAAATGGGATTTAAGTAACTAACTATTTCTAAATTAGATAAAAGGGCATTTTACTCACAAATTAAATGTACCACAACAACGGTTCTGTGTGCCCCATTACACATGTCATATACCAGCGCTATGGCAACATACATTAAAACTACGGCCACATACAAAGCTACTACGGCCACAGGCAAAACTACAACGACCAGGGACAAACTACTACGGCCACAGACATGACCACAAGTTTGCCGACTCCACTAGTTCTAAATGTTGAAGTTTGTCATAATATGAAAAAATGGCCAATAGATACCAATGGTTGTATCGGATCTTGCCTCCTGAAACTTAAGCACGGCATTCTAGACCGTTTTTTATGTAGTCAGCCACGAAATTTAAAATAAAGAATAAAAAATGTAAAAATGCTTTGGCGTGCTCTTTTCATACACGCAGTGTGATTACGGTTGTGGCGACACTACTACAAATTGCGTGAATATTCAGGAGAGACGACCATACCGAACTTGGCGACATAAGAAAAGGCTGAAAGTCCCGAATACATGCAACACGAGCTTGATCTCAGCACCTTTAATTTTAACAATGCCATCGATTCCAGAAGAGATATCATCGCCAAAGCTGCCCCAACCGCTAACACTCCACCGCTCGCCGCTTTTTTACATGATGTTGTTGGTACTCGCTCCGCTTTTCGCGCTGTTACTGACTCTTTGGGGAGTCATTGGCCTTATACTCACTCTTCCACCCAAGCCTGTAGCCGCCGCATCGCTTGCCGTAACATGGACTCTGTACTTCTGTTTACCGCACATCCCCCTGCGTCTGCTGGACTGGCCACTGGTTGTCACGCTGGGCCTCGCTGTCCTCACGCAATTATCGCGATCCGATAGCCTCGTCGTTCATGGTATGATAACGGTTTCTTTGGTGATTTACGCCATTCTACGCGTACGTCTCACAAGTGTGGAAAATGGCAGCACCGAGAAGAGTATTGTGGACGCATTGGCAGTACTTTGCTGTGTGTTCCCGTCGTGGCTGTCATGCTGTAATCTACATTTGTGGTTGCCATCCAATTTGACCGAGCTAGAGAAAATCGAAAAAACGATACATCAAAAATTTATTATGACAGAATTTGCATTATTGAAAGTTGCAGGTCTTGGTACAATCCACGTGCCATATTGTGGCGTTGCTCAACAGCATCCGCCGAAAAATTTGGTACTCCTGCACGGATATCTTGCAGGAAATGCCTTTTGGACCGCTAATCTACAAACTTTAGCAAAGTCCTTTAACGTGGTATGCTAAAAAAAATTTTTGCAGAAAAGATCTGAAGTCATATTTTAAATGTTGCAGTATGCTGTCGAGTGGAAAGGCATCGGACGATCCGATCGACCAAAGTGGCATCCAAAGACTGACGAAGAAATGGATGATTTTTTTGTGGAACCATTGGAACTTTGGAGGCGTGAGATGAACCTCGATTGCTTCATTTTGTGTGGCCATTCAATGGGGGTACGATACTTAGTATATTAAAGCCATTCAGACGCTATAATTTGATGTCGATGATGATTAGGCCATGTACAGTACCTACTATGCAGAAAAATACTCGAGTTGTGTTGAGCATCTTATACTGGTCTCTCCTGCAGGAATCAATAGCAGCAGCCTTCAGCAAGAAACCCTTCCTTTCGTATTGAAGCTCACGTCGTTCTTCTTAATCACCCCTATGGTACGCGCTTCATATTGCTTCACATTTTTATAACGCGTGGAGGCTTTGATGTGTATTAAAAGTATTGTTTTTATTAGAGTGCCTTTAGATATGCTGGCCCACTTGGTCCAGTTCTCGTTAGATGGTCTTGGCGACAACGCGTGAAGTGGTCACCGATTTCGAATATTATCAAGTCAGGAGAATTAGACTTTGGCTTGATAACAGGCTATTGCTACCACAACTGGGCCCTTCAGGCATCGGGCGATATCGCATTTTACACACATTTGCACCCGGTATATTACAACAGCTGAATTAGATTAAGATTTTTTTTTTATGTAAGTCTTCCTTTGTACAGGGGGCAAGCGCGAGACGACGTGCATTGGACAGTATTCTTACGTCAAACAAGTTTCATGTCCCACTGACCCTTATGTACGGTGGTCGCATGGACTGGATGAACCATGAATATGGTGAGGCGGTTGTTCGTCATTTGGAGAAAACGCAGTATGCTGTATTCTTACAAGTCCCTTCGTCGGGCCACCAGGTATTCATGGACAACCCTAAGGATTTTAATCAAATGCTGTACAAGGCGGTGCTTGATCAGGAGCGTGCGGCGGCTTAAATATTTGACTTATGATGAGCAACTGTAAAATTCAAAGCTTTCATTTAGATTTTTATGTTTGTGGATGCAAGTTTTGTGCTTTATTCGCCTGTCTGCACTTGCATGCGTGGAATCGAACTAAACGCAAACAAAGGCAGTTTCTTGCATTAGGTGCACTGTCGGCTTGCAATGAAGCCAGATTTACAATTGGGCAATTGCTGCGGGAAAATCAAAGCGTCTATTGATATTGCGCAAGTATCGATGGAGCCCACTGTATGATCTTCTCCACTAATCATGTTTCCACTATCCTTGTAATAAATGTATCTGTATTAATTTTTAAATAGTTATAATACGACTACTACTAATTTACCTCGTCTAAACTATAGTGTACAGGGTTGAAATGTTGACGACAACGGGCTAAAGTTGCCCAAATGTTACCCAGTCCCCGTTAAGTCGATTTAATGTGCTACGGAAATGGCAAATTACTTAAAAAAATTAAGTAGACCAACACTCGGGTGTGGTTCACATTTGTGACCAACCCTTGTGTATGTGATGCACATGGGTGCATTCACATTAGGAGGAATGACGTTAGCCGTCACCCGTGATGACGGCTAACGTCATTCGTTTCGCGAGGTATTTAGAAAGATACGCTCACAATACATATTAAGTGTTATTTATAGAGATGACATTTTAATTGGTAAAATAGGTATTTATATTTAATGCGATTAAATATAAATCAGACTGAAAACTACTTTCTACTTAGTAAGTGCGCACGAGAAGCCAAATTACCGCTCCCGTGACGACACTTAACTACAGTACTTAGTGCGTTGGGTGGGGTCGCTTGCGCGCCCACCACAACAACCTCACTGCACGCAAGAGAAGCAGGTTTAACCGCTTCCTCGCTGTGCTAGGGTGTGTGTCTAAGTAGAGCGTGGCCGCATTACGACGTGCCCGCCTACACTTGGTAGCACTTGAAATCCTTCTCACGACCCGCATCTCTGCGTGTACGTGAGGATGAGCCTAAATATCGATTAAGCTCATTTTCCCCACCTCTCCGAACATCATCGGGAGATGGCAGAGCATATGGCGCAGGGACTTGGTGAACAAGCCCTGGTCAGGCTCCTGGGTAGATCTCCTGAGCAACTTGTTGCTCAGTTGGAGCAGTTTGATTCATTTGTGCTCGGACAGCGGACAGCCGCGTCCGAGGCTCAGAGCCATGCTGCGGCGGAGTCCGTCACTCAGACTCAAGATGAGCTGAGGCGTGAGCAGGCTTGGAGCGAGGCTCTCAACAGGACTGTCGAGATGCTCTCTGCCCGGCCGCATCAGCCGAGGTCCATTCGGATGGACCCGCCCAAGTTTGATTGAACTGCAGCGCACACGATTGTCCACTGGCTTTAAGCCGTGGAGCAATGCAGTGTCGCCCAGCTATTCGAGGACGACAGCCTGATGGTGTCGTACGCCATGTCGCACCTGCGCGGTAAGACCTCAGAGTGGGCTTACTCGGCGCTTATGGCGGACGTTTAGGCGTTCTCTACATGGGCGATCTTTAAGGGAAGATTCGCGCCATGTACCAGCCGCCGAACAACAAAGTGTTGCTTCAGGCGCGCTTCTTTGGAGCGCGACAGGCGAAGCGATCTCTGCAAGAGTATGTGCAAGAGATGTGCTCGCTATCGGCGTCCTTTACCGTAGGTCCGATTCCGGAGCACATTAAGTGCCCATGTTTATGAACGGCCTACGGCATGGCCCATCGCGACAGGCCCTTTTCAGAAAAGTGCCGTCGACGATGGAAAAGGCAGTCCAAATTGCCTTAGTTGAGGAGCAGTCCTTCAACAGTGCCTCGGCGACAGCTTGGTATAAGCCGTCGGCCGAGAGGTCAGATGCCACTCCTATGGAGTTGGGCAATGCAGACGTTGTCTGTTATAAATACGGCAAGCGCGGCCATATGACGGCTCGCTGCTATGTTAGGGTCCCTGCTGGGGCGAAGACGCCCAGCAAGAGGGCTCCCTTCCCAAAAGGCGATGGCAAGAACCAGCGTGCGAGACGCATGTGTTCTGCATCGACCACTGAGGGGTCGGGAAATACAGGAGCGTAGTAGAGGCGGGTTGCCCTACTGACGCGGACTCTGAAGTTACCCCTAAGTTCAGAGTTGTGGAATGATTGGGTAGCATAGTCCCTGAAGTCTCGAAATTTCGGACCTCAACCCTGCTGGTCTATAGCGCTCAAGTAAGAGGCTATGACCAGGTGATGACCCTGCTAGTGGATTCGGGTGCATCACAAATTCTTGTAAAACTCGCGTCTCTAAGAAAGAGACCGGCGATGTTTGAGTCGCTTTGCCAGGATGGCAAGCGAGAAGAGGCGACCGTTCGTGTAGCGAACGGCACGCTCTTAAGTCTGAGGGAGTTCAAATGGAACTCGCCTTCAGCTTTAGTGACTTCTCTTCAAAAGAGAAGTTCACAGTGCTAGGTATGGAGAGTCCGTATGACCTCATCATAGGCATGCCATGGTTGGCAAAGGACCAACCATGGATAGACTGGCGTACACGCACAGTTGCGAACTCTGCGCAGGACACCGGAAAGGATGTGCTCCTGCGAGAGGCCTATGCAACTGATGTCGTGTCGAACACAGTTGAGGGTGCGTTGACGAGCTCGTGGAGACTGAGGTAGTGAAAAAAACAATGACAAGTAGTCATGCGTCCGAATGTCCTGCACAGAGCCAAAAGCCTGTGACAGTAGACGGCGAGCTGACAAGAAGTCAAGCGTCGCATAAACCGGCACAGTGCCAAGAGCCTGGTGCGGTTGGAAGGGGTGCGTTAGCCAGGAGTGCAACGACACCCGCTTCCCAGTCAATGGTGACTCGAAAAAGGAGTACCCGACAGACTAGAACGATCAAAGGCACGTCTAAACGATTAAATCCTATTAAAGAGGACGGTACTTTGAACGAGGTGTTCGAGGCCGTCAAAGACGAAATTGCGGAGGCATCCTCAGTGAGGTGCTCCGGCAAGTCTTTACATCTGCCGAGAAGATTGTAAATCTCCCGGAGATGTCGTGAGATCCGTTACTTGCCGAATTAAAGGAAGGAAAGATCCACGAACAAGCCACACCAGTTCCAGAAGAGAACTTGGTGGACTGTTGCTCATCGTCCATAATGGGCGAGCGCGTCCTAGAAACGGACAAAAAGAAACGGTTCGCTGCTCAAGGCTGGGATGCCTTGAGAGAAAGTCCGTTCTTTGAGGCTCTATGGAAACATCGCGATGTGTTTTCAGAAGAAGTGCCGAGCCGCCTACCAGCAGATAGGGGCATCGGGCACGAAATAGTCCCCGAACTTGGCACCAAGTACTGTGTGACAAGGCATTGGCCGTTGCCGAAAGAAAAATTCGATCATATCGATGAGTTCTTCTACAAGCGAGCAGGGTGAGAAATGTGCATCGCCTCACTATAGCCCGACCTTTTGTGTGCGTAAAGCCACAGGTGGATGGCGCGTGGTTCATGCTTACAATAAGCTGAACACGGCGACCATACCGGCTCAAACGCCAATCCCGCGGAAAGATGTCTTGCTGAACTCTATGGGAAAGTCAACTATCTTTTCCGCGTTGGATTGAACGATGGCTACTATCAGGTACTCATGACAGAGTCCGATGTAGTCAAAACGGCAGTAAGCACCCCAAAGCAGTATAATTTGGGAGTGGCTTGTGATGCCCCAAGGTTAGAAAAACGTACCGGCGACATTCAACCGAGTGGTGGATCACGTGATGCGTCAGCACCGTGTCTACGCGCCTCATTACTTTGACGAAGATTCTGCATAGTGGGGCCGAGGACGGGCTAAGCACAATAGAGTCGCACAAGTGTCATTTAGACGCTGTTTTTCAGACTTTGAAGGATACCCAATTGTACCTAAACTTGCAAAAGTGCGTCATAGGGGTCCCTGAGATACCTGTACTGGGTTGCATCGTAGGTACACATGGTTGGTGTACGAGCAGACCCAGACAAGGTTAAATCAGTAAAGGAATGGCCAATCACACGGCATTTAAAGGATTTGCGCCAATCCCTAGGGCTCGCTAATTACTTGCATATGGGTTTGGTTAAAAGGACTAGATGATGCTTTCACATCAGTGAAGCAATCACTTGTAGAGGCACCGGTCTTGGCATCGCCAGACGCGAATAAGCCGTAAAGCGTCGTCTGTGATGCAAGTAATTTTGCAATCAGCAGCGCGCTCATGCAGAAGGATGACGGCGGCGTTGACCGTGTGATCTCTTATTAGTCCCGGCTATTAAAAGCCGCGGAACGGAATTACCCTGTGCATGACAAAGAGCTACTCTCAATAAAGTATGCTCTTGTCAAGTTTCGTGTGCACCTATTGGGCACCGAGCTATTTGTGGTTTATACGGATCACACATCACTGCGGACCGCGATAAACTTACCGCACCTCTCGCCTCGAATGGTACGATGGCTTACATTCTTCTCTTAATTTAATTTCAAAGTTGAATATAAGCCGGGTGAATCGAACGTCTTGGCTGACGCTTTATCGCGCAGACCAGACTCCGAGGTTAGACACCAGGAAAGTGTGTCTAGTGCGAAAGCACAATTTCAGCCGGCGACGTCGGCAGCCATGAGGGCATACCACGTTACGAGCTCATTCGCCTCTGAAATCAAAGAAAGCTACGGTCAGGACGACCACTGTCGCCTGCTGTTGGATCACTTCGGTGGACGAAAGGTAACGCTTCCGTCGCACCTGAAAGCTAAGCTAATTCGCTTTGGCTACAGCGATGGCCTATTATGACATCAGCTGTCACATTGTACAACTAAGTCCCAACTCGATTGTGGGGCGTCGAACAATTTAATTCGGCGCTAATCGCTAGAAGATGCAAGGTGGAGTTTGTTGAGCGCAGTATCCCTCTAACGAGGATAAGAGTGCGCCTAGCAACAGGCGCATCTATAACAGTAAGGAAACGTGTAGTTGTATCCAGTACACGTTAAAGGGTAAACAGTACGATGATGATTTCGTCGTACTAGATTTGATCGACAAATTTAATGTCATCCTTGGATTAACATGGCTCAGAAAGTACGATCCATGCATAAAATGGCAGCATCAAGCGGTGACGATGCCTGTCTTACGTTCATCAGATGGTCATCTGATGACCGACTTGGATGTGCGGATGTCCTACGAGTGAGTGCGATGACCTTACTTGTGGTTGTGATTCCGTCGTTTGCACAACTGCACAAACCCTCAGTTTGAGAGCCCATCTCACTGTGGAGTTAAGTATTGGCGCCTGTGCACAAACACAGGCAGCGTCGAAGTTCGACCACTCGAATAAGTTGGGTGGTACGAAGCAAGGATGTGTGCTTAAAAAGCACCATCCAAGAAAATTTGAAACGCCTGCCTAAGAGGCAGTGCAAAAGTCCTAAACTGACTGGAGAGTCGATCGTAGAGGATCTCGATTTAGTTGTGCAACCACAGCTAGAGCCAGTTAGGGAGAAAAATCCCCCAAAACTTGAAAGAATAAATCTCCAAGACTTTGTGGGAATAAGTCCTCCAGAAACATGTGGTTCAAGGTTCCCAGGTACCTTTGGAATTAAGTTTCAAAGAGGAAACGGAGACATTAAATGTCCTAGTAAATAACGGATCAAGTGTAGGCGCTTATACACTTGATCTGTTAGCGCCTCCGAAGTTAACTTCGGAGTTAACTCAATTGCCAACGCTAGAACCGAAACGGTTCTTGCGTGATCTGCGTGGTGGCAAAGTCAAGTAGATATAAGCACTTATCACAGATGACAAGAACGTGGCCGATTCTTGTCGGCAGCGGTTTCGCAGCAGCTCATCGATGGACGAAAGTATCCTCAATGATAAAACTTGGATGGAACGTTTTACGTTCCAATTCTGGGAGTCTCTTAAGGCAAATTCATAGGATTTGATTGGAATTAAAGGAGCATATCTGATACCTTATTGTGCGAGTTGCCTAAGAATAACGGCACTCGACACGATTTCGACCTGATTTCAGGTTCGAAATACTGCGTCATGAAGCAGTGGCTGTTGCCTCGTTGAACAAGTATGAGCGATCGACAAATTGCCGGTCGCTTAGCTGTGGACTCTGTGAGGAAGTCAACCCCCCCACATAGCTCTCAGACCTTCTGTGTGCGTTAACAACAGGAGATGGCGGATTGTGCATGCATATTAAACTGAACGCTGCAACGGTACCGGCTCAGACGCCGATACCTAGAAAAGACATAATCGTAGATGGAATGTCTAAGATTACCATCTTTTTGATTATGGAACTGAAGGATAAATTTATTAGATTCTTATGCGTGAACGGGACATCCCGTACACAGCAGTGAGCACTCCCATTGGGATGCTCTGGGAATGGCTAGTAACGCAACAGGGGCTTAGTAACGCCCCTGCAACATTCAACAGATGCATAACGAATCTGTTGAGACCGGTGCGAGATTTCGCACGAGTTATTTTGTTGATGTATTGGTCCATAGCCGGTCCACCGACGGAAATACGAACGTAGAAGTTCATTAAACTCACGTTCGGCAGGTTCTTACACTTATGCGAAAGTAAAGTTGTACGCAAATTTCAAGAAGTTTATATTCGCTGCAAGCGAAATACCACTTCTCGGGTGCATCGTCGGTAAACACGGCGTGCGCCCTGATCCCAAAAAGATCAAGGCAATCACCGACTGGCCAGTTCCAGTCGATGTCAAAGGACTTAAAAAGCTCCTTGGATTAGCAGAATATCTGAAAAAAGGTTACCGCAATTGTACGGAAATGAAAGTAAATCTTTCTTCTTTGTTGGACAAAAATGTAAAGTGGTCATGGAACGCTGATTGTCAGCACTTTTTTAAGAGTAAAAAAGCAAAGCATGATGCAATCGCCAATTCTGGCGGTTCCGTCCATGACAGAGCATTTCATGTGGTCTGGGACGCCAGCGATTTTGCTATCGGCTGTGCGTTAATGCAATACGATACATGCGACTAAGAGCGCTTCGTTTGTTACCAATCGCGTCAGCTGCAACCAGCTGAACACAATTACCCAGTGCATGACAAGGAACTCCTTGCCATGAAATATGCATTGGCTAAATTTAGGGTCTATCTCCTCGGAGATAGACCGTTTATCATTTATACGGATCACGCGTCATTCCGCACGGCCGTAAAGAGCCCACACCTCTCGGAAAGAATGGCGAGGTGGCTAACCTTCTTCAAGGGGTTTAATTTCACCGTGGAATATAAACCAGGACGACTTAATGTCGTCGCTGGTGCGTTATCACGCCGACCCGATTTCGAGTTGGCTGTGCATTCCAACAGTGAAAATAATCCCACTGTTGCAACACTCACTACAAGTGTTTCGTCAACCTTGATTGATGGCATAAAGAAAGCCCATGCAGAAGATAAGAACCTTCTGCGTTTAATGGATCATTTGATGAATCCATTCGATAAATCCTTTAAAAGATTGACCGGCTTTATATCAACCGTCATCCGATCGATACACAACACGCAACGGCTTATTGTATTACACAGCCGTTGCCGGTGACACTCCACTTGTCGTCGTCCCAGCTAACAATGATTTGTGCTTGCGCATTGTGTATGAGTGTCACGATGCACCAAAAATGAATAATCATGGTGGACGTGAGGAAACACATCTCACAGTAAGTCACGACTTTTACTGGCCCCGTCAGTATCAGTTCGTGCGCAAGTACATTCGTGCTTGCAAGGTATGTCAACGGGTGAAGCAAAGCCCTTCATCCCGTGCGCCTCTCCAATCTCTACCACTTCCGGCAGAGTGTCGGCAGCCGTATCTATGGACTTCGTCTTCGGATTTCTCGAAGACGATTCCAAACACAATGTAATCCTTGTTTCGTAGACAGATTCAGCAAGATGGTACATCTTACTGCACTACCAGAGTCGATCACGGCTCCGAGCTGACCCCATGTGTTTATCGACACGGTAGTCAAACTCCACCTGTTACCCCGTGAATTAGTCTCGGATAGAGATCCAAGATTCACGGCGGAGTTTTGGCAATCCGTGTTCCGATCTCTCGGAACACGGCTGACTATGTCAACATCTGATCACCCGGAAACGGATGGTCAGACGCAGGATCCTCTAGTTTGGGGGGGCCTCGCACGATAAAACCATTTCTGGCTCATGCTCATCACGCTTCGGAGTTACCAACGACGCGAGTGATGTCGAAGCAATCGACATCGAAGATGAGAAAGATCTCATAGCAGTGCGCTTTGTGCGCACTGGAAAAGATAAAACAAATGAGTCAGCAGAAAAATTTCTGCTGGCTCGAGAATCAGTAATCCGTTTCGTAAGGATTTCATTGCTAACGCAGTGGACCGATAGAAACGGAACGCAGACAAACATGAAAGAGCAATTGTTCTTTCATTTAAAATTATTGACCTATTACTACTCTTTACGGTAAATTTACCTAAGCGTGTAGTTACTAATATGGGTAGCAGTAAACTACTACCAAAGTTCATTGGGCCACTCCGTGAACTGAATCGCGGAGGCAATGCGTACACAACAGAATTGCCACGTAGAATGCAAACGCATCCTATGTTTTACTTTGGTCGGCTCCGCCCGTACCGTCAGTACACGGTTTCTCCCAAGGACGGATCTGACCACCCTTTTCAAGAATCCCTAAAAGATTCTTGTGGTCACGAACCAGATTCTCATGCTGAATCTGGAGATTCTCCTGTCGGTTCCGAAGATCCTCGAAACTGCGATAAGCTGACGACAGCTCATCACGAAGAGCGTGATATTTCCGGTCGTACTCCAACATTGAGTACGCACTCTCCGAACGGTTTTCCAACCGTTCGATATAGTGAGCCTGCATCGTCTGCTCCAACGAGTGACGCTTACCGCGCTCGTGTTCAAGACCGTCCTCCAATACATGGAGGTAGCGGTCGCGTTTGTCGACTTCGACCCTTGATCCGACACACGGTTCGGATCTATTTTTACCTCCTCCACCACAACCATTGGTCGATTTCCGCGGTGGCCAACGATTCCTTGTGGAACGTATTCAAAACCACCGTGATGTGAAGGGGCAGCGAATGAGTTATCTGGTTAACTAGCGCGGTTATTCACCTTCGCATGACAGATGGGGGCCTCGTTCCCAGCTGGTTATTGACGTTGAGGGCCTCGTCTGTTAGTATAACGAGACTCATCAGATGGATTAGAGGGTCCATTGAAAAACGCGCGCCCCTGGCGCGTGTAAATCTATTGCAAAAAACGTCAATCGCATCGGCATCTCAATAGAGATGCGAGCCCTTCCCCAGGGGGAAGAAAGGGAGTATTCATCTCCTTTCACTCGTTTCGTATTGTCGACACAACATGGACACGGGTCGCCCTACGTGAGGCATGGAAGTCCTGCCTCACGAGACGACCGGTGCAATTTTAAACCTTGCACCGGTTGGATTCGTTTCTCAAACTTAACGCGAATTGCGTTAGGACTTTGAAGCCGCATCCAATGTCTTTGACATTGGAAAAAAACGCGCTTCAGGCTTGCATTAACGAGATTTTATCTCGCTTGTTGTTGCCACTATACCATCGATGCTTAAGAAAACCATCGAGGTAAAAATCTTCCTTAGCGCAAAAGTTCTTCGCGCTGGGATCCAGGCCATGTAGCTTTGCCGCAATAAATAAAGGATATTAATTGTGAGGAGTTGTCTCTCCAGACAAGTTACTGACTAGCCGTTCGGGTAAAGCCACGGCTTTTTCTCAGGGTAAGACGAGACATTTTATTGTATGTACTCGGACACGGATCACGCGTCATTCCGCACGGCCGTAAAGAGCCCACACCTCTCGGAAAGAATGGCGAGGTGGCTAACCTTCTTCAAGGGGTTTAATTTCACCGTGGAATATAAACCAGGACGACTTAATGTCGTCGCTGGTGCGTTATCACGCCGACCCGATTTCGAGTTGGCTGTGCATTCCAACAGTGAAAATAATCCCACTGTTGCAACACTCACTACAAGTGTTTCGTCAACCTTGATTGATGGCATAAAGAAAGCCCATGCAGAAGATAAGAACCTTCTGCGTTTAATGGATCATTTGATGAATCCATTCGATAAATCCTTTAAAAGATTGACCGGCTTTATATCAACCGTCATCCGATCGATACACAACACGCAACGGCTTATTGTATTACACAGCCGTTGCCGGTGACACTCCACTTGTCGTCGTCCCAGCTAACAATGATTTGTGCTTGCGCATTGTGTATGAGTGTCACGATGCACCAAAAATGAATAATCATGGTGGACGTGAGGAAACACATCTCACAGTAAGTCACGACTTTTACTGGCCCCGTCAGTATCAGTTCGTGCGCAAGTACATTCGTGCTTGCAAGGTATGTCAACGGGTGAAGCAAAGCCCTTCATCCCGTGCGCCTCTCCAATCTCTACCACTTCCGGCAGAGTGTCGGCAGCCGTATCTATGGACTTCGTCTTCGGATTTCTCGAAGACGATTCCAAACACAATGTAATCCTTGTTTCGTAGACAGATTCAGCAAGATGGTACATCTTACTGCACTACCAGAGTCGATCACGGCTCCGAGCTGACCCCATGTGTTTATCGACACGGTAGTCAAACTCCACCTGTTACCCCGTGAATTAGTCTCGGATAGAGATCCAAGATTCACGGCGGAGTTTTGGCAATCCGTGTTCCGATCTCTCGGAACACGGCTGACTATGTCAACATCCGATCACCCAGAAACGGATAGTCAAACAGAACGCGTAATTTGCGTCCTCGAAGAGATACTTCGAGGTTACGTCCAATCGTATCCGAATTGGAGCGAGTTTTTACCGATGGTCGAATTCGCCATCAATAACTCAGTGCATGCGTCTACAACGCCCACACCGTTCTTTGTGAATGGCTTACGCCATCCACGTATACCCACCCAATTAGAGGGATGCTCTAGTTTAAGGAGGGGGGGTGGACTCGCACGAGCAAAATCATTTCTGGATCATGCTCATCACGCGTCGAAAGAACCCAATGACGCGAATGATGTCGATGCCGAAGCAATCGACATCGAAGATGAGATAGATCTCATGGCAGTGCGCACAAAGCGCACTGAAAAAGACAAAACAAATGAGTCAGCAGAGGAATTTCTGCTGACTCGAGAATCAGTACTCCGTTTTGTACAGGATTCCATTGCTAACGCAGTGGACCGTCAGAAATGGAACGCAGACAAACATGGAAGAGCAAACGCTCTTTCAGATAAAGTTAATGGCCTAGCACTACTGTCTACGGTAAACTTACCTAAGCGTGTAGTCACTAATGTGGGTAGCAGGAAGCTACTACCCAAGTTCAATGGGCCATTCCGTGTAATGCATCGCAAAGGCAATGCGTACACAATAGAATTGCCACGTAAGATGCAAACACATCCTACGTTTTACGTTGGTCGGCTCCGCCCGTACCATCAGTACGCGGCTTCTTCCGAGAAAGGATCAGACCATTCTTTTCAAGAATCCCTAATAGATTCTTGTGGTCACGAATTAAAAAAAATTCTTATATTGAATCTGGAGGTTCTCATGCGGGTCCGAAGATTCTCGAAATCGCGGTAAGCTGACCACAGCTCTTACGAAGAGTGTGATACTATCGTTCGAACTCCAACATGGAGTACGCACTCTTCGAACGGTCTCTTAACCGTTCGATATGATGAATTTGAACCGTCTGCACCGTCTGCTACAACGAGCGACGCTTACCGCGCTCGTGATCAAGTCCCTCCTCCAAATCATGGAGGAAGTGATCAATTTTGTCGATCCTCGATATCAGATCCGACAGACGGTTTGGATCTAATTTTTCCTCCTCCACCACAGCCATTGGTGGATTCCCACGGCGGTCAACGTTTCCTTGTGGAACATATCCAGAACAACCGGGATGTGAAAGGGCAGCGAACGAGTTATCTTGTTCGCTGGCGTGGTTATCCACCTTCATATGACAGCTGGGAGCCTCGTTCCCAGCTGACTGCTGACGTTGAGGGCCTCGTCCGTCAGTATGACGAGACTCACCCGATGGTTCAGAAGGCCCATCGGAAAACACGCGCCCCCGGCGCATGTAAATCGATTGCAAAACGTCAATCGCGTCTTGCATCTCAATAGAGATGCGAGCCTTTCCCCAGGGCAAAGAAAAGGAATAGGCATCCCCTTAAACCCTCTTCGAGTTGTCTACAGAACACGGACAGGGATCACCCCACGTGAGGCATGGAAGCCCAGCCTCACGTGACAACCGATGCAATTTATACTTTGCATCGGTTGGAGTTCTTTTCTCAAATTTAACGCGATTAGCGTTAAGTTTTTGAAGTCAAGCTTTGCGTCCAATGTCTTTGACATTGCGAATGAACGCACTCCAAGCTTGCATAAGCAAGACTTTATCTCGCTTATTATTGCCACTAAACCATCGATGCTTAAGAGAAGCATCGAGATAGAAATCTTCCTGAGCGCGAAAGTTCCTCGCGCTGGGATCAAGGCCATGTAGCTTTGTCGCAATAAATAAGTGATATTTATTGTGAGGAGTAGTTTCTCCAGACAAGCTATTGATAAGCCTTTCTGGCAAAAGCCACGGCTTCTTTTCAGGGGCGAGATGAGACATTTAACTGTGTTCACTCCCCTTAGTGGTACCCACTGAAGCAGGGGTACACCAAGAACTTTTCTTACGATGGCTTACGCCATCGTCATCACCACGCACAGAAATATGGGCTGATGATGGTACAGGAGACGGTTCTGGCGATGAGGAATCATCCTTATCGTCTGAACCGAACATGCTGTAGCGAATGCTACCAGCACGTCTACCCGAATGAGCCCTCACTCTGACTGTCATTGGGAAGAGTGGTCATTATAAGACCACTTTATTCAAAACGATGTTGATTGGTCAGAACCATCGTTTTTGATTTTATTGCATGGTTAACAAGTCCATGCGCTATGCGAATAGTGCGGCGTCTTCGGCTGCGGTTCATGCAGCCACGGGTGACGCATTATTGTTTTTTTGCGGCAGAAAATTCGTCTGCCGTACTATCATCTTCTCCCGCAACACTACATGTGGCGGGATCTCGTGGTGAGTCACCACGTGAGTGCGACCTTTCTTTGTAGGTCGACTACGAATGCGAGTCCCACGAAACGGCCGACTCGGGGAGAACAGAACAGTCGCCTGATCATCGTCAGGCGGCTGATTATGAGCCTTCGAATGAGGTGTTGGTTTAAGGGAAGGGTGATGTAACGGGGTGTATCGTTACATGAAATTAACACTTAAAGGTTGTTAATGAATATATTATCTAAAATGTAGATAATATTTGAAGAATACTGCTTTACATGGTAATATTCTTAAAGCTTATCCATTGGTAAATATAGACCATTATATCTACCTTCTCCGCGGTCTAGTCAGCGCTGGACAAGCGCAAAGAGAGAGACAGACAAGACTTTATTTCATGTTTTTTTAATTTATAATTAAGTTAGTATTAAATAGAAACAAAAGAGTTTAAAGCAAGTGTTGTAAAGAGAGTATTCCTCTGCACGTACTAGTTTACGTGAAGTGACGTGAGGCACCACTCGCACTGAGGCAGTGTGAAGTGGACTTGTACTGAAGCAGTACAAGTTAGTAGTGCCCCGTTACAGTTCCATTACGTCTGGTAGGGCACTGTACATTCATGTTGTAGACGGGACGCGAGACGATAGCCAATGGGCATCCAATGGGGCGGACGGGTTAACGGTCGAGTAGCAATAAAAAAAGTCGGGTGGCAATAAAAAAGTCGGATGGAAATATAATTTTCCTATTGTTTATTCTTCTTGCAGGAAATAATACATATGTAACGGTACACCTATTACATTGATGGCTTCATTCATTTCCGATGCGGGCCCAGTATACTATCTTTCGACAGCAATTACCGCCGTGTCTTCTTTTGTGCTCGAATTTTACGTCGTACGAAGTAAATCAACAAATTTCACTTCCCATGATGTCCCGTTCTATATAATTTAAACGAGAACATAGTCCGCTTATTTCGAATGTGACATGCCAGCTACTAATCTTTGATCTTCCTTGATGTGTTCAGGCGAATAAGCCTTCCGTACCACCGTTTGTGTAGGCGGGCACGTTGTAATGCGGCCACCCACGTTCTACTTAGACACACCCCAGCACAGCGAGGAAGCGGTTTAACCAGGTTCTCTTGCGTGCAGTGAGGTAGTTGTGGTGGGCCGCAAGCGACCCCACCCAACGCACTAAGTACTGTAGTTAAGTGTCGTCACGGGAGCGGTAATTTGGCTTCTCGTGCGCACTTACTAAGTAGAAAGTAGTTTTCAGTCTGATTTATATTTAATCGCATTAAATATAAATACCTATTTTACCAATTAAAATGTCATCTTTATAAATAACACTTAATATGTATTGTGAGCGTATCTTTCTAAATACCTCGCGAAACGAATGACGTTAGCCGTCATTACGGGTGACGCTGGGCGTCATCCCTCCTAATGTGAATGCACCCATGTGCATCACATACACAAGGGTTGGTCACAAATTTGAACCACACCCGAGTGCTGGGTCTAATTACTTTAATTTAGTAACTGACCATCATTTTAAGTACACCAAGTGTACTTAATGGGGACTGTGTAACATTAGGGCAACTTTAGCCCGCTACACCATCTCCCCCATAAAGAACAAACTTAGATTTTAAATTCGTCAAAGAGAAGCGAGGAACTGGGAGCAGCTTTACGCGCCGCTAGTTCACTCAATCACTCTAGCGACCTGTGTTTCCATACACGGCGCCAAAGGTGCCATCTAAAAGGGGCCACGTTGGTGAATCGTCTGCGAAGACGCCCACTCAACCTCGCACTAAGCGCAGGCGCCACTTTCGTTCACCGGCCTCGTCCAATGCCTTAGTCGAAACGCCGACAGCTACTGCTGCTGTCGCGTTAACGGGGCTAAAGAATCCATCTCACTTTAACAGTGAGGATGCGGATCCGTCAACCGTTGTCGACTACAATGAGTCGACACCGTTGCCGTCACCTCATAGTCGTGATGCGTACAAAGAGCTAATGAGGAAGGATGATAGCGCATTATTGCCCATCCAAACTTCTCGCATGGCTCACAACATGGAGACAGCATCGTTTACGAATGCTGTCTCGACGTCTGCGCTGGATAGCGCAGCGACAGGTAATGAGGGCGCTGCTCATAACGGCGCAGCCGCTTCTCCATTGGGTATAACCACAACGCCTTATGCTCAGAACATAATCCATAATGGTTCTGACATAGAGGATTCGGAGCCTGAATCTCCGCCGACGACACGTGAACGTGCTCAGTCGGTGTCACAAGCCAGGCATTTAGAACGTGGCTATGTGACGGGTGGCATCTCTCTGATGCCCCCCTCCATCTAAATGGCCCGTTTAAACGAGCCAGGAGCGTCGCTCCTAGAGCGCGCTCTTTGTAGACGCACATAATTATTATGGCGTCTTTAAAACATGGAGGGTTCAGAGAATATCGCTTGGGCGTATTTTCCCGATCCCGGGCTTGTTGCGTTCAATGTGAACGCCCGACCAATATGAGGCGGAATTCACGCGCCGCATTCATCCGCATTACGATGCGATGAAACAGCGCTCACTGCGAATTAATCACGCCCCCGTGCGTGTGACAGAAAGCATGGGCGGTACTGTACCCCCAGTTTCTTCTGACAACGCTGCTGCTGCTTGTCCATTTGAGACTAGCGAAGAGGCCTCAGCTGAGGCTCCTTTCATAGGCAGCCACAAGCGTGGCATATCAATACGTAGGGTTTTGATCGGTTCCCAAGAGTCAATACTCTTCAAGTAACCTTTCCATGGGACGAGGATCTGATACCGTTGCCTCACGGAGCGGTGGCAAAGCAGCCTTCCGACAAGAAAGCGTTAATTCCCACCCGCATCCATCAGTGCAGCCGGCGCTCGATACAAGTGGCGATCTCGCCCACCTACTCGCGGCTGCCTTACCCTCGTTCGTTCAGTCACAGGCGTTATGCGCTGCTGAACGACGCATTGCGGATCCCGAGGGTCAAGTCTCGTGACTGACTACGGGTCTTGTTTATGTCCGAGCGAAGGCTCGTCAGTATTATGACCGTCTGAAGACTCGTTTGGACCTCTTTGAGAATATAATGCTGAGGGATCGGCGTTACTCGCGTGATGTTCCTCTCTCTGCAAGTCCTGGTCGTGGAGGGAGGCATCAGTCCGATAGCGTTTCGCCTTCACCGTCCGCCTCACCCGAACGACGCTCGACTCACAGTCGGCGTCACCATCGGTTTCCTTAGCCAGATGGGGATATGTGACCTCATTTGGGTCTACATACCGTATCAGACGACCCACGTAATATACGGGGTGCGTATTCATATACGGGGGGAGGGTGAGCCTATAATTTAGGTCTCCAACCTCTTCTACTACCAATGAAACGCGGCAACAACTTCGTAGTTACTCCAGGTAGTACAAAAATTGCATTTTTAGGGAGGGTAGCAGTACCTAATAGTACTTTTACACCTAATCTAAAGCGTTCATTATTTTTGCGACCATTTTGGTCCGCATATTCTTTTTGCTTGTTCTGTGCGCTTGCCATTGCGTCACGGACTTTACGTGTGATGGCTAATCGCTCATCCATAAAGCGTTGGGCCTCGTTCACGCTTTTAGCATCAAACTTGCCTATGATACCGCCAAGAGGTCGGTCATAAGGTGCAGTTTTATTGACCACTGCTAAACTGGCAGGGTCACTAGGGCAAGTTTCTGTCTTTGAGATGATACCCTCATGGGTCGTCGTCATATTGACGAAACTATGTCCCTCTTTCGCACGGAGCATAGTGAGGGGCCCTCCATCACTAAGACTCGGGCTGCGCACAAACGAGCTGGCGTCCGAAGATGGCGCAGTCCGTTAATATAAAACGGTGTCTCACCCGTACTGGCGTGGACACTGTTATTTATAGCGAACTCCACATAGGGCAATTGCTTTCTTCACTCTTTGGGAGTTGCTATTGTGCGCAAGACATCCGCCACGACCCGATTGGCACGTTCTGCTTGGCCATCGGTCTGGGGATGATCTGCCGTCGACATGTGGAACTTGCTACCAGCAGCTCGACTACATGTCGCCAAAAAACAGACGTAAAACGTGGATAGCGGTCCGATACTATGGACTCGGGCATCCCATGTAGTCGGTAAACATAATCTAGAAACAAGAGAGCTGCCTCCTTGCCTGTGATCGACGTTTTACATGGTGCTAAATGCACCATTTTGCTCATTTTTGTCGACAAAGACGACGAGCCCCGTACGATTCTTATGATCGGGCGGCAAACCAAACATGAAGTCCAGATTTACTGACTTCCAACAGTTGGTTGGAATCGGTAGCGGCTTCAGTGGCGCACTGCTGGACGGTGCAGGCTTAATACACTGACACTGTTCGCAAGAGCAAATATCGTTGGCCACCCATCTATATAGGTGTGGCCACCAAAATTCCTCTGACACTCGTAAGAATGTCTTTTCACGGCCCAGATGCCCACTAGATGGCGCATCATGGAGCTCGTGAAGGATCATCAGCTTGAGATCTGTGTCATGAGGCACATAGATTCTCAAGGGATCACAAGGTGACAGCTGATGCCATAACAGGCCATCGCTGTAGCTAAAGCGATTTAGCTTAGCTTTCAGGTGCGACGGGAGGGTTACCTTTCGTCCACCGAAGTGATCCAACAGCAGGCGACAATGGTCGTCCTGACTGTAGCTCTCTTTGATTTCAGAGGCCAATGAGCTCGTCACGTGGTATGCCTTCATGGCTGCCAACGTTGACGGCTGAAAGTGTGCTTTTGCACTAGACACACTTTCCTGGTGTCTAATCTCAAAGTCTGGTCTGCGCGATAAAGCGTCAGCCCAGCCATTCGATTTACCCGGCTTATATTCAACTTTGAAATTAAATTCAGAGAAGAATGTGAGCCATCTTGCCATTCCAGGCGAGAAGTGCGGTAAGATTATTGCGGTTTGCAGTGATGCGTGATCCGTATAAACCACAAATGGTTCGGTACCCAACAGGTGCACGCGAAACTTGACAAGAGCATACTTTATTAAAGTAGCTCTTTGTCATGCACAAGGTAATTCAGTTTTGCGGCTTTATAAAGCCGGGAATGATTAAAGATGACGCGGTCAACACCGACGTCATTCTTCTGCATGAGCGCGCTGCCGATTGCAAAATTACTTGCATCGCAGACGAAGCTAAAAGGCTTATCCGCGTCTGGCAATGCCAAGACCGTGCCTCTACGAGAGATTGCTTCACTGATGTGAACGCATCATCTTGTTCTTTTAACCAAACCCATTTCTGTGTCCTTTTTAAGGAGGTCAAAAATGGTTTAGTTTGCTCAGCATAATTCTTGCTATATTTATGCAAGTAATTAGCGAGCCCTTGGAATTGCGCCAACAGCATGTGTACCTATGATGCAACCCAGCAAAGGTATCTCAGGGACCCCTATGACGCACTTTTGCAAGTTGACGTACAATTGGGCATCCTTCAAAGTCTGCAACACAGCGTCTAAACGACGCTTGTGCGACTCTATTGCACTCAGCCCGTCCTGGGCCCTACTATACAGTAAAGAGGCGCGTAGGCACGGTACTGACACATCACGTGAGCCACCACTCGGTTGAATGTCGCTGGTGCGTTTTACAAACCTTGGGGCATCACAAGCCACTCCCAAAGCATACCGCTTGGGGTGCTTACTGCCGTTTCGGCAGTAAGCACCCGCAATGGCTCGCTTGTCCAAATCTCATCAATTTAATCGACTTGTTCTTTCCGCAACAACCATTGCCTGGTCACACAATACTAAGTGCCAGGTTCGTGGTCTATTTCGTGCCCGATGCCCCTATCTGCTGGTACGCGGCTCGGCACTTTTTCTGGAAAAATATCGTGATGCTTCCATAGAACCTCAAAGAACGGACTGTCTCTCAAGGCATCCCAGCCTTGAGCAGCGAACCGTTTCTTTTTGTCCGTTTCTAGGACGCTCTCGTCCATTGTGAACGATGATCAACAGTCCACCAAGTTCTCTTTTGGGGCTGGTATGGCTTTTTCGTGGATCCTTCCTTTCTTTAATTCGGCAAGGAACAGATCCCACAACATCTCCGGGAGATTTATAACCTTCTCGGCAGATCTCAGGACTTGCTAGAGCACCTCACTGAGGATGCCTCCGCAATTTCGTCTTTGACACCTCGTTCGTAGGCCCGTCCTCTTTATTAGAGACTGATCCAAAGGTCACTCGTTTAGACGTGCCTTTGATCGTCTTAATCTATCGGGTAATCGTTATTTAAATCACCACGACCTTTGAATGGGAGCGGGTGCCGTTGCTCTCCTGGCTAACGCGCCCTTTCCAACCGCACCAGACTCTAGGCACTGTGCCGGCTCATGCGACGCTTGACTTCGTGTCAGCTTGCCGTCTACTGCCACAGGCTCTCGGCTCTATGCAGGACTATGTGACACATGACTACTTGTCATTGCCCTTTTCACTACCCCAGTCTCCTCGTGAATAGGAATTGGTGACGTTTGACATCCCGTCTACGCACCCTCAAATGTGTTCGACATGACATCAGTTGTAACCGCCTCTCGCAGGAGCACCTCCTTTCCGGTGTCCTGCGTAGAGTTTCCAAATGTGCGTGTACGCAAGCGTATCCATTATTGGTGTTTTGCCAACAATGGCATGCCTAGGATGAGGTCATACGGACTCTTCATACCTAGCACTCTGGACTTCTCTTTACAAGAGAAGTCACCAAAGCTGAAGGCGAGTTCAATTCGAACTCCCTCATACTTAACGAGCGTGCCGTTCGCTACACGAACGGTCGCCTCTCTCGCTTGACGTCCTGGCAAAGCGACTCAAACATCGCCGGTCTCTTTCTTAGAGCCGCGAGTTTTACAAAATTTTGAGATGCACCCGAATCTACTAGGAGGGTCATCACCTGGTCATAGCCTCTTACTTGAGCGCTATAGATCAACAGGGTTGAGGTCCGAAATTTCGAGACTTCAGGGACTATGCTACCGATTTGCTCCACAACTCTGAACTTAGGGGTAGCTTCAGAGTCACCGTCAGTAGGACATCCCACCCCTAGTGCGCTCCTGCGTTTCCCGACTCCTCAGTGGACGATGGAGAACTCATGCGTCTCGCACGCTGGTTCTTGCCATCGCCCTTTGGGAAATGAGTCCTCTTGCTAGGCGTCTTCGGCCCAGCAGGGACCCTGGCATAGCAGCGAGCTATCGTATTGCCGCGCTTGCCGCATTTAAAACAGACAACGTCTGCATTGCCCAACTCCATGGGAGTGGCATCTGACCTCTCGGCCGACGGCTTATACCAAGCTGTCGCTGAGGCACTTTGAAGAATTGCACCTCTATCAAGGCAATTGAGATTGCCTCTTCCAGCGTTGACGGCACCTTCCTGAAAAGAGCCTATCGCGATGGGCCATGCCGATGTCCGTTCATAACGTGGGCACCTTAATGTGCTCCAGAATCGGACCTACGGTAATGGACGCTGACAGCGAGCGAATTTCTTGCACATACTCTTGCAAAGGTCCTTTCGCCTGCCGCGCTCCAAAGAAGCGCACCTGAAGTGACACTTCGTTGTTCGGCAGCTGGTACATGGCGCGAATCTTTTCCTTGAAGATCGATCACGTAGGAAACGATTTCTGCCCACCATAAGCCCCGAGCAAGCCCCCCTGAGGCCTTACCGCGCAGGTGCGACATGGCGTATGATACCATCCGGCTGTTGACCTCGATGAGCTGCGCGACACCGCATGGCTCCATAGCTAACAGCCATTGGAGAATTGTGGGCGCTCCAGTTCCATGAAACTTGGGCGGGTCCATCCGAATGGGCCTCGGTTGATGCGGCAGGGAAGAGAGCATCTCATCAGTCCTGTTGATAGCCTCGCTCCGAGCCTGCTATCCCCTCAGCTCATCCTGAGTCTGAGTGACGGGCTCCGCCGCAGCAGGGCTCTGTGCCTCGGACGCGGCCCTTCGCTGTCCGAGCACGAATGCCTCAAACTGCCTTAAGAGAGCAACATTTGCTCAGGAGGATTGCCCAAGAGCCTGACCAGGGCTTGTTCACCAAGTCCCTGTGTAAGTGCTTGGCCACCTCCCGATGATGTTCGGAGAGGTGATAAAAACGAGCCCTATCGATATTGAGGCTCATCCTCACGTACACACGTTCAGAGATGCGGGTCGTGGGAAGAATTCCAAGTCCACCAAGTGTAGGCGGGCACGTCTTAATGCAGCCAAGCTCTACTTAAGCACACACCCTAGCACAGCGAGGAAGCGGTTACACCGTCTAGCCTCGTGTGCCGTGAGGTAATTGTGGTTCGCGCCTTAGCGATTTCACCCAGTGAATTATGAGCCGTAGACTAAGTGACGACACGGAAGCAGTAATCCAGCTCCACGTGCGCACTTACGTTCTACGAAGTAGTTTTCAGACTGATTTATATTTAACCGTCTTAAAATCAATACCTACTTTTACCAATCAAAATGTCATTTCTATCGATAACACTTAACTATGTGTTGCGAGCGTATCTTTTTAGATACCTCGCGTACCGGATGACGCTAGACGTCATTCCTCCTAATGTGAATGCACCCATGTGCATCACATACACAAGGGATGGTCACAATGTGAACCACACCCAATCGGTGGGTCTAATTACTTTATTTAAGTAATTGACCATCCCTTAAGTACGGGGACTGTGTAACATTAGGGCGACTTTAGCCCGTTACATGTCACCTGCAATGGGAGTAGCAGGTTACTTATACCAGTCACCTCCAATTGGAGTAGGAGGTGACTTCTTCCCCGTAGTTGACGCATGAGCGTCTACTGAAACATAACAGCTGCACTGATCGTACAGCTACCAGCTTTCCGGTCTCATGGGTGACGCGCACGGGTTTAGACACCATGCGCAAACGAATTGATTTTGAACAAAAAACAATAATGCAATAAAATTGGAGTTTTGAATAAGAAAGCAATAATGCAATTTTACAGGGGAGGACAATATTTTTTTCCTATTGCTTCACATCAGTCAATATTGTGACTGTTGGTTAGGGGGTGATGTATCGGGTGTCACATTACATAAATATTATTCCTATAAGAGGAATAATACATATTTTTTCTATAAGAGAACATAAATAAAGAAGCACAAAATTATTATCTTTATTAATAATTTGACTTAGTAGAACCAATATTACCAAATTTGGTAATATTGACGCAACAAACACAGTACTCTTTTTGGGAAAAGTGGGTTATAAATCATTTTGATTTTGATGATGGCATGAATAATAAAGTATTGAACCGGCATCAGTTCTATCGATTGGTTGATTCAATTTTAAATCAACCACCTTGAGTGACACATGTGAAAACTATTCTCTTCCTCGTTTTCTACATCGCCTATTCCGTCAATCACTAAAATGATTGTTCGCGTACGCTCTAAAAATGGCACGTGGCGCGTGGAAGACCTGACGCCAGCGTCAACCATTGCAGACATTAAGCGATGGATTTATGAGCATCATTCGATTGCTCCTGCGCAGCAACACGTGTCATTGGACCAATCTGGTTTGCGACAGACTACAGACACAGATACGTTGAGCGAGCTGCGATTGGGCCACGGCGACATGCTGTTCTTAGGCTATGAAGGACATACAGTAGCCATGGGTGGTGCTTTGGGCACCAAAATTAATGCAGATGGCACGCTTACCCGCGTGGCGTATCATGAACGCGCTGATAAGCAGGCGTTCCGGCCGGGCTTAAAATCTCTTAGAGACATGAAGATGCACTGGACGCTGGGCGAGTTTGTCAGAATGGATGCCCAATTCGATTTTAAAATTTGCGCGCAAAAAGATCCGCATGTAGCCACAGTGCATTTGGACAGCGCAAGCTGTAACGATTTCCAAGCGTACCTGCGTCAATTCGCCTTCCAGCAATCACGCTGCGGCTGGCTTTACGGCTCTGTGGATGATAAGACGAAAGAGGTAGTGGTGGAATTTATCTATGAGCCTCCGCAAGAAGGAAATCCACATGGATTTGAGGTTTTGAATGATCCTTACGCCGACAAGGTGGACGCAATTGCTGAAGCACTGGGATCCGAGAAGGTTGGCTGGGTATTCTCGCATCCACCGCGCGAAGACGGCGATTTCCACTTTTCGGCACGAGAGATCATGCTTGCAGCACAGCTGCAAGCCGATGCTGGCGGTAAGAACTCTATGTTTGTCACACTTAAAGTGACGCTAGACAAGCAAGGCCAAGCATCGTTTGAGGCCTTCCAGGTCAGTGACCAATGCGTCGAAATGTTTGCAGCTGGGGCACTCATGGAAAACGAGTCAAATTCAAATGCTTGTGCTGTCAGCGAAACTTTCACGGCCCTCGTGGAGGCTAAGCCTGCTGTTGAGGTGGACAACAATTTCTTTCTGTGCGTGGTGCCCGTTGTACCACACGAGTCAACGCTTCGCTGTGAATTCCCCAAGCTCAATCGAGAGGGAGCATATCGAAATCGTGTTGCGCTAAAATCTCAGCTACAACTGCACCGCGACGTACCTTTTGTCAAGCGGATCAGTGATTTTCAGCTGCTGGTTTTCCTGTCAGACTTTCTCGACGTGCAGACAGATATTCCACCCATATGCCAAGCTGTCCGCGACCCTAGTATTCCACTCGATACGGGATACCAAATTCTTATTGACTCAATTGCCGGCAATCAGTAAGTAAATTAAACAGCCGACTCATTTGCAAAAAAAATATCATTTACTCAGCGTGTAGGCAGTAGGTAAAAAAAATGCTCGTCTGTCGTTGGTTAAAAAATTGTACGTTTACTGAAAATATTTTGAATCGTTGATGGTGAAAGCCGGGTCTTTCGAGGTTGCGGTGGTGTGTGTGGCAATCGTCATTGTGTACATGGCTACGAAGGCACGCTCGAAGCAGCGCAAGCAAAACATTAAATTGCTACAACAGCCAATTGTCTCCACCAAAAGCGAACTAGAACTCGTTAAGGACATCGTCTACATCAATAATTTGACAGATCCTGGATCCAGCTTCCGTCTACAGCACCCAAGCCATTTGCATTCTGAAAGTAGAAACAAAATATTAGTCGTTGGAGTGTGCGGCGGCTCTGGATCGGGCAAGACTACACTCTCGCGCGCCATCATGTCCGAGTTTGGCGCTGACCGCGTGTCGTATCTGTCGCACGACTATTATTACAAGGATCTGACTCACCTTACCGTGGAACAGCGCGCTAAGCACAACTTTGATCACCCAGATGCGCTTGAAACCGATCTCATGGTCGAGCACCTTACGCAGCTACGCAACGGCGAGACTGTGGACGTCCCAGTCTATGATTTTAGCTTTCATTCACGCTGCAAAACCACCACCCTTATGAAGCCTAATAGCGTTATCCTTGTGGAAGGCATTCTTATTTTTGCCGAACAAGCACTTGCCGACCTTATGGACATTAAAATCTTTGTCGAAACTTCTGCGGATATTCGCCTCGTGCGCCGTTTGCATCGTGACATGGCAGAGCGTGGCCGCTCCGCCGAGTCCGTAATCAACCAGTACATGAAGACGGTGAGACCTATGCACATGATGTTTGTTGAGCAGTCAAAGCGCGTGGCAGACATCATTATACCTCACGGAGTCAATTCAGTGGCTCTTGATATGATAATTTCTAAACTTCACAGCTTTGTGGCGGTAGCAAGTAGCAGCAGGTCCGGGAGCGAGTGCTCTGGTTCAATCGACGTTGAGAACTAAGTGATTAGACCTTTGCTTTTAGATTGGCGGATAACACTTTCACCATGAGCTAATAGCACCGCATATCTTAATTTAAACTTAAGATACAGAACAAAGTTCACAGCTAGCATTAGGTTTTAGAGCGTGAGGCCGAATTAGCCGTAACTATACTTAGCGCTCTATAGACGTCCAATAACGATCTCTAGCTCGTCGGCAGTACAGACGTGAAAACCTCTCTCATGCGTAATGACAGCCATTTCCACATTGATGCTCGTCAGCTTCTCCTCCATGTGCTGCTTTAATGCACCAATAGCAAGGGTTTCAGCGTCGTGCAAAGTCAGCTCGTCTGTGTAGCCATCCTTGAGATTGCTTAGTGCGCCTTCTGATCCCGAGCCGATGGCATGAGCCTTTACAGGCCAGTACGTGCCCGATGGCTCAGAGAAGAAAAGCTGTGGACCGGCCTCATCAACACCCGCGAGAAGCAACGCAACACCGAATGGACGACTCATCTTTTGCTTGTGATTATTTTCATCCGAGCCTTCTCCAAAACTCAGTGCTAAATCACAGATTGATTGAGTCAGTGCCTGTACTCGAACAGGCTCGTTGTACGAAAACCAGTGGTTGGTAGCTTCCACGCGGGCGTGGTCAACTAGAGTCTGCGCGTCGGCAGTAATGCCACTCATCGCAACGCCAACATGCTTGTCGACCTCCATAATTTTTTCTATGCTGTCCGCATGATTACAGTAACAAGATGAGCTTTAACATGTGTTAAATCAGTGAGATACTGCTGCTGGCAGCAGCTATATCCTATCATGAAACCATGTAACACCACAATTACAAACCTGCCAGGTTCCAACAGAGGCGAAGTTAATCGCTTCTCTACAGCGAGTACGACCCCTTCTTTTGTGCGGATGCCGATTGCTGTCGTACCCATCTTTTCAAAATTTATCATTACAACATTCATCAATGCCAGAGCGAGAAGTACAAAATGTTTAGCAGCGCACCTTGATGGCCTCGATGGCGTACTCAACTTGAAACAATCGCCCCTCGGGCGAAAATGTGTTCACGCCACGGTCATACTCAGTGCTATCAGAAACGGAGTATTTATAGGATGAATCCCTCTTAGCAACATGAATTCAATAGCGCGCACGTACTTGGTTTGGAACATCTCGGCTATGAAAAACTTTTTGCTTCTCCCCTGCTACGATATCTTCTTGAAATTTACAACAAAAGACAGATTTGGAGGAAAATATGGTTGCAATATGTTTCATAAAAGAATTAAAGGCTCGAATAAAGTGGAAAGTGTGCACTTTAAAACAGGACTTTTATGAAAATTAGGTGTCCAATTTGCTAAGGATAGCGTGTAAATGGGCACTGCCGACTTGTACTGCTTCAGTGCAAGTGGTGCCACACGTCACTTCACGTACTCTAGTACGTGCAGAGGAAGAATCTCTTTTAAACACTTGCTTTAAAGAGGGTTAAAAGCAAACTGTATTTAATTTAATTAAGTTCTTCTGTTTCTTTCTATTTATACTGACTTAATTAAAATACTAATGCAAAACATATAATAAAGCTTACCTGCCTCTCTCTTTGCGCGCGTCCAGTGCTGACTAGACCGCGGAGCAAGTAGATATAATGTCCTATATCTACCAATAGATAAGCTTTTCCGAATAGTACCATGTAAAGTAATATTCCCCAAATATTAGCTACCTCTCAATTCGCATGTGAAAGAGGCGCTTTTTATCAGGAAAAGGAGCATCTACTCGTGACAGGCTTCGCCAGACTCCAGCGCGGCTTTAAATAATATAAAACTTAACAACCTTTAAGTGTCAATTATGTAACGATACACGCCCGCTACATTCCCCCTTAAACGACAATTACTCTGACTGTCATTAGATAGAGTGGTCATTATAAGACCACTTCAGTGAAAACGATGTTGGTTGGTCAGAACCATCATTTTCAATTCTGTCGCATGGTTAACGTATCCATGCGGTCAGCGAATAGTACGGAAACTTCGTCTGCGGTTCATGCAGCCGCGGGCGGCGCATTATTGTCTCTTGCAGCAGACATTTCGTAAACCGTAGTATCATCTTCTCCCGAACACTAAATGTCGCGGGACCACGTAGTGAGTCATTACGTGAGTGCGACCCCTCTTTGGCGGTAGACTATGAATGCGAGTCGGACGAGATGGCCGAATCGGGGAGAGCGGAACAGTCGTCAGGCGGCTGACTATGAGCCTTCAAATGAGGGGGCTCAATCGGGTAGTCGTGATAAGAGTTCGCTATAGCATGTTTGATCCGACGATGAGGATGATTCCCCACCGCCAGCACCGTGTCCCGTGCCGTCACCCGCACCTATCCCTGTGCGTTGTGGTGACGATGGCTTAAGCCATCGTAATATAAGTTCTTGTGGTACTCCTGCTTTAGTGGGTACCACTCAAAGGAGTGCAGACACTAAAATGTCTCGTCTTGCCCCTGAGAAGAAGCCGTGGCTTTCGCCCGAATGGCTAGTCAGTGGCTTGTTTGGAGAGACTACTCCTCACAACAAATATCCCTTATTATTGCGACAAAGCTTCATAGCATTGATTTTAGCGCGAAGAACATTCGAGCTGAGGAAGATTTTTATCTCGATGCTTTTCTTAAGCATCGAGGTATAGTGGCAACAACAACCGAAATAAAAGCTCGTTGATGCAGGCCTGGAACTTTTTCTTTTGCAATATCAAAGACATTGGACGCGAAGCCTGTCTTCAAAGACTTAACGCGATTCGCGTTAAGTTTAAAAAACGAACTCAAACCGGTGCAAGATTTAAACTGCATTCGGTTGTCTCGTGAGGCAGGACTTCCATGCCGCATATGGGGTGATCCCTGTCCGTGTTGTGTCGACAACACGAAACGGGTGACAGGGGATGTTTATGTCCTTTCTTCGCCCTGGGAAAGTGTTCGCATCTCTATTGAGATGCGCGATGCGATCGGCGTTTTGCAATCGATTTACAAGCACCAGCGACGCGTGTTTTTTTCGATGGACCTTCTGATCCATCGGATGAGTCTCGTCATACTGACGGACGAGACCCTCAACGTCAACAACCAGCTGGGAGCCTCGCTCTCAGCTGTCAAACGAAGGTGGATAACCGCGCCAGCAAAAAAGATAACTCGTTCGCTGCCCCTTCACAACATGGTGGTTTACGATGCTTTCCACAAGGAAACGTCGACTACTGTGGGAGTCCACCAATGGTTGTGGTTGAGGAGGGGAAATTAGATCCGACCTATGTGTCGGATCTAGAGTCAAAGCTCGACAAACTCGGCCACTACCTCCATGTATTAGAGGAGAGTCTTGATCACGAGCGCAATAAGTGTCACTTGTTGGAACAGACGGTGCAGACTCACCGTAACGAACAGTTGGAAGACCGTTCGAAAAAGTACGTACTCAATGTTTTAGTACGAACGTAGTATCACGCTCTTCGTGACGAGCTATCGTCAGCTCGTCGCGATTTCGAGAAACTTCGGACCCGACATGAGAATCTCCAGATTCAGCATGCGAATCTGGTTTGTGACCACAAGAATCTTTTAGGGATCTTGAAAAGGGTGGTCAGATCCGTCCTCGGAAGAAACCGCGAACTGATGGTACGGGCGGATCCGACCAACGTAAAACGTAGGATGCGTTCGCATCCTACGTGGCAATTCTATTGTGTACGCATTGCCTCTGCGATACAGTACACAGAAAGGCCCAATAAACTTGGGCAGAAGTTTACTGCTACCCACATTAGTGACTAATCGCTTAGGTAAGCTTAAAGTAGAGAGTAGTACTAGGTCATTAATTTTAAACGAAAGGACGTTTGCTCTTCCATGTTTGTTTGCGTTCCGTTTCTGAGGGTCTACTGCGTTAGCAATGGAATCCTGTACGAAACGGATTACTGATACTCGAGCCAGCAGAAATTCCTCTGATGACTCATTTGTTTTGTCTTTTCCAGTGCGCTTTGTGTGCACTGCCATGAGATCTTCCTCATCGAAATCATTCGCGCCGTTGGCAATTTGTCGCATGATGAGCATGAGCCAGATATGGTTTTGCTCGTGCGAGTCTAACCCCCCCCTTAAACTAGAGGATCCATCTAATTGGGTGGGTATGGGTTGTAGACGCATGCACCGAATTAATGATGGCGAATTCGACCATTGGTAAGAACTAGCTCCAATTCGGACACGATTGGACGTAAGCTCGAAGTATTTATTCGAGGACGCGATTTACGCGTTCCGTCTGACCGTCTGTCTCTGGATGATCAGAAGTTGACATAGTCAGCCGTGTTCCGAGAGATCGGAACATGGATTGCCAAAACGCCGCCGTGAACGTGGATCTCTAGCGGAGACCAGTTCACGGGGAAAATCGAGTATTCTAAATACCGTGTCGATAAAGACACGGGCACAGCCCGGAGCCTTGATTGACTCTGATACTGCAGAAAGATGTATACCATCTTGCTGAATCTGACTACAAAAACAAGGATTTCATTGTTTTTGTGATTGTCTCCGGGTTTCCCGAAGAGAAGTCCATAGATACAGACTGCCAACATTCTGCCAGAAGTGGTAGCAGCACTCGGGTGTGGTTCAACTTTGTGACCAACCCTTGTGTATCTGATGCACACAAGTGCATTTACATTAAGAGGGATGACGCCTAGCGTCATCTGTTACGCGAGGTATCTAGAAAGATACGCTCGCAATACATATTAGTGCTATCTACAGAGATGACATTTTTGATTGGTGAAAAATAGGTATTTATATTAAATGTGAATAAATATAAATCAGTCTGAAAACTACTATCTACTTAGTAAGTGCGCACGAGAAGCCGGATACTGCTCCCGTGACGACACTTTACTAGAGCATTTAGTGCGTTGGGTGAGGTCGCTAAGGCGCCCATCATAACTAACTCACTGCACGCAAGAGAAGACGGTCTAACCGATTGCTCGCTGTTCCAGGGTGTGTGTCTAAGTAGAGCGTGGCCGCATTCAGACGTGCCCGCCTACACTTGGTAGCACTTGAAATCCTTCCCACGACCCGCATCTCTGCGTGTGTATGTAAGGATGAGCATCAACATCGATTTGGCTCAATTCCCCACCTTTCCGAGCATCATCGGGAGGTAGCAGAACAAGCCCTGGCCAGGCTCCTGGACAATCCTCCTAAGCAACATGTTGCTCAGTTTAAGCAGTTTGAGCATTCGTGCTCGGACAGCTGGGAGCTGCGTCCGAGGCGCAGAGCCATCCTGCGGTGAAGTCCGTCACTAGGACCCAGGATAAGCTGAAGCATGAGCAGGCTTGGAGTCAACAACAACAACACTCTCAACAAGACTGTTGAGATGCTCTCTGTCCGGCCGCATCAGCCGATGTCCATTCGAATGGACCCGCCTAAGTTCGATGGAACTGCAGCAAACACGATTGTCTACTGGCTGTTAGCCGTGGAGCAATGCGGTGTCGCGCAGCTCATCGAGGACGACAGCCGGATGGTATCGTATGCCATATCGCACCTGCGCGGTAAGGCCTCAGAGTGGGCTTACTGTGCTCTTTTGGTGGACGGAAAGGCGTTCCCTACATGAACGATCTTCAAGGAAAAGATTCGCGCCATGTACCAGCCGCCAAACAACGAATTGTTGTTCCAAGCGCTTCTTTGGAGCGCGACAGGCGAAGCGATCTCTGCAAGAGTATGTGCAAGAGATGCGCTTGCTATCGGTGTCCATTACCGTAGGTCCGGTTCCAAAGCAAATTAAGGTGCCCACGTTTATAAACGGACTACGGCATGGCCCATCGCGACAGGTCCTTTTCAGAAAAGTGCCGTAGACGATGGAAGAGGCAATCCAAATTGCCTTAGTTGAGGGCAATCTTACAACAGTGCCTCGGCGGCAGCTTGGTAGAAACCGTCGACCAAGAGGACGGATGCCACTCCTATGGAGTTTGGCAAGGTAGATGTAGTCTGCTTTAAATGCGGCAAGCGGCCATATGATGGCTCGCTGCTATGCCAGGGTCCGTGCTTGGGCGAAGACGCCCAGCAAGAGGGCTCCCTTCCCAAAGGGCGATGGCAAGAACCAGCGTGCGAGACGCATGAGTTCTGCATCGACCACTGAGGGGTCGGGGATTACAGGAGCGCAGTAGGGGCGGGTTGCCCTACTGACGCGGACTCTGAAGCTACCCCTAAGTTCAGAGTTGTGGAATAAATTGGTTTTATAGTCCCTGCGGTCTCGAAATTTCGAGCCTCAACCCTGCTGGTCTATAGCGCTCAAGTAAGAGGCTATGACCAGGTGATGACCCTGCTAGTGGATTCGGGTGCATCACAAATTCTTGTAAAACTCGCGTCTCTAAGAAAGAGACCGGCGATGTTTGAGTCGCTTTGCCGGGACGGCAAGCGATAGAGGCCACCGTTCGTGTCGTGAACGGCGCGCTCTTAAGTCTGAGGGAGTTCGAATTTATTTCGCCTTCAGCTTTAGTGACTTCTGTTCAAAAGAGAAGTTCACAGTGCTAGGTATGGAGAGTCCGTATGACCTCATCATAGGCATGCCATGGTTGGCGAAGGACCAACCATGGATGGACTGGCGTACACGCACAGTTGCGAACTCTGCGCAGGACACCGGAAAGGATGTGCTCCTGCGAGAGGCGTATGTTACTGATGTCGTGTCGAACACAGTTGAGGGTGCGTTGACGAGCTCGTGGAGACTGGGGTAGTGAAAAAAAATAATGACAAGTAGTCATGCGTCCGAATGTCCTGCATAGAGCCAAAAGCCTGTGACAGTAGACGGCGAGCTGACAGGAAGTCAAGCGTCGCATGAACCGGCATAATGCCTAGATCCTGGTGCGGTTGGAAGGGGCGCGTTAGCCAGGAGAGCAACGGTACCCGCTTCCCAGTCAATGGTGACTCGAAAAGGAGTACCCGACAGACTAGAACGATCAAAGGCACGTCTAAAAGATTAAATCCTATTTAAGAGGACGGTCCTTTGAACTAGGTGTTCGAGGCCGTCAAAGACGAAATTGCGGAGGCATCCTCAGTGAGGTGCTCCGGCAAGTCTTTACATCTGCCGAGGAGATTGTAAATCTACCGGAGATGTCGTTAGATCTGTTACTTGCCGAATTAAAGGGAGGAAAGATCCACGAACAAGCCACACCAGTTCCAGAAGAGAACTTGTTGGACTGTTGCTCATCGTCCACAATGGAAGTGCGCGTCCTAGAAACGGACAAAAAGAAACGGTTCGCTGCTCAAGGCTGGGATGCCTTGAGAGACAGTCCGTTCTTTAAGGTTCTATGGAAACATCGCGATGTGTTTTCAGAAGAAGTGCCGAGCCGCCTACCAGCAGATATGGGCATCGGGCACGACACAGTCCCCGAACTTGGCACCAAGTACTGTGTGACCAGGCAATGGCCGTTGCCGAAAAACAAGTCGATCATTTCGATGAGTTCTTCGACAATCGAGCACGGCGAGAAATGTGCATCGCCTCACTATAGCCCGACCTTTTGTGTGCGTAAAGCCACAGGTGTATGGCGCGTGGTTCATGCTTACAATAAGTTGAACACGGCGACCATACCGGCTCAAACGCCAATCCCGCGGAAAGATGTCTTGTTGAACTCCATGGGAAAGTCAACTATCTTTTTCGGCGTTGGATTAAACGATGGCTACTATCAGGTACTCATGACAGAGTCCGATGTAGTCAAAACGGCAGTAAGCACCCCAAGCGGTATGCCTTGGGAGTGGCTTGTGATGCCCCAAGGTTTGAAAAACGTACCAGCGACATTCAACCGAGTG
>NC_090610.1:1403259-1432829 GCF_004359215.1 Bremia lactucae | reverse complement strand
CATCTCTTGCACATACTCTTGCAGAGATCGCTTCGCCTGTCGCGCCACAAAGAAGCGCGCCTGAAGCAACACTTTGTTGTTCGGCGGCTGGTACATGGCGCGAATCTTTCCTTAAAGATCGCCCATGTAGAGAACGCCTTTCCGTCCGCCATAAGCGCCGAGTAAGCCCACTCGGAGGTCTTACCGCGCAGGTGCGACATGGCGTACGACACCATCCGGCTGTCGTCCTCGATGAGCTGCGCGACACTGCATTGCTCCACGGCTTAAAGCCAGTGGACAATCGTGTGCGCTGCAGTTCCATGAAACTTGGGCGGGTCCATCCGAATGGGCCTCGGTTGATACGGCAGGGAAGAGAGCATCTCATCAGTCCTGTTGAGAGCCTCGCTCCGAGCCTGCTACCCCCTCAGCTCATCCTGAGTCTCAGTGACGGGCTCCGCCGCAGCAGGGCTCTGTGCCTCGGACGCGGCCCTCCGCTGTCCGAGCACAAATGCCTCAAACTGCTCCAACTGAGCAACATGCTGCTCAGGAGGACTACCCAGGAGCCTGGCCAGGGCTTGTTCACCAAGTCCCTGCGCCATAAGCCCTCCCACCTTCCGATGATGTTCGACCAGGTGGGGAAAATGAGCCCAATCAATATTGAGGCTCATCGTTACGTAGACACGCAGAGATGCGGGTCGTGGGAAGGATTTCAAGTGCTACCAAGTGTAGGCGGGCACGTCGTAATATGCAGACACGCTCTACTTAGACACACACCCTAGCACAGCAAGGAAGCGGTTTAACCTGCTTCTCATGCGTGCAGTGAGGTAGTTGTGGTGGGCGCGTAAGCGACCTCACCCAACACACTAAGTACTCTGGTTAAGTGTCGTCACGGGAGCGGTGATCCGTCTCCTCGTGCGCGCTTACCAAGTAGGAAGTAGTTTTCAGGCTGATTTATATTTAATAGAATTAAATATAAATACCTATATTTACTTATCAAAATGTCACCTCAATAGATAACACTTAATATGTGTTGCGAGCATATCTTTCCAGATATCTCGCGTAACGGATGACGCTAACCGTCGTCACGGGTGACGCTGGGCGTCATCCCTCCTAATGTGAATGCACCCATGTGCATCACATACACAAGGGTTGGTCACAAATGTGCACCACACCCGAGTGCTGGGTCTAATTACTAATTTTTAGTAACTGACCATCCCCTTAAGTACACCAAGTGTACTTAACGGGACTGTGTAACATAAGGGCAACTTTAGCCCGTAACACCGCACATACTGCGCCAGCACAATTCCGTGAGGGCAAAATCGTGACCAAATTCGACTCGAATGTCAATATGTTTTGCCTTATTGGACGACGCTTCTCCCTTAGGCTGCCGTATAGCAGCCTGATTGTCCACATTCATTAGCATTGGCACATGGACAATTTCGAATCACATTTCCCGCACGCCTAAAAGCTCTCGGGCAACCTCCGATGCCGCCACAAATTCTGCTGCCATCGTCTAGGGACACGCCACTGTGTTTCATGTCGCTCCAGCCGATTGTCATGCCGTTGAGAAGTAAATTACCTCCGGTCAGTGACTTCCTGTCATTCTGTCTGCGGCGAAATCGGCGTCACTGTAACTTTTGAGCACAATTAACATTTTCCTAATTTTGCTTGGTCTCATGTTTACCTTCATCGACCTTGTACCCTTTAAGTAGCGCGCCACCCGCTTTGCAAGCTTCTAATCGTGAAGCAAAGGCTGACAAGTATGTCGCCTCGCCTTGCACTGCGAACGCATTGTCGGGTATTGTGCATCGCGCTACCCAAAGCAGCGACCCAACCAGCGACTAAAAAAACCTTCATGTTGGTAATCTATTATTGCCCTAATTTTTGATAAACGCGCTGTCACTTGAGCGCACATCGTAACAGTCAGCACCAAGCGTAGCACCAAGCGTAGAGTTGGCATCTGAGAGTCCGTATTCGCGTAGAAAATCAAAAATTGACTCCTCCTAATCCAGTACATAGCCACCATCGTCGTTAAGCACCACTCGCATTCTTAAGACTTGCTCAATAAGCCAAGATTCAAAATTGACAAGCTTGAAAGCTTTGCAAAGCATCAACCGCAGCCGCATCGGCACCTTTGACAAGAAGGTTATCCACATGGAACCTCACTACAACAATGTCCTGGTCATCGCGCTTCCAGTAGTGACACATGTCAGCCGCGCACTGTGTGAATCCCGCATCGCGCAACTTGGTATGCAAAAGCTACCTCCATAATCGACCGGCTTGCTAATGCCCGCACAAGCTCTTGCACAATTCCAACGATAGCTCATTCTTACTTGACACGCCTAAATTCTTCACAGTCTCTTCGTCGATATTCATGCCTTGGGTAACCTGCATAATTTATCAAGTTGAGACTCCTCATCCGCTTTTGCGTAAGCGTTGGGTATAACCCCGTGCTTTGCGGGCACTCCCCATGTCGTAGCCAGAGCAAGTAGCACCTTCACCGTTGATATGTCCATGGCTGCTGCGAAGGTAAGCTGGTAATCAACTCCAAAAATTGCTCGTTTCCGCACGCAACAAGCCGAGCCTTGAGCCGCTCACGTACGCCGTGCACATCGGTTTTTGTTTTAAACACCCATTTGGTGCAGTGCACTACTGATGCTGCCTCGCTTGATTAAACGAACCTTATGTTCTTCCCGCGCTTCTATCTCCTCACGCATGGCTATCTCCCATCCTTCGCGCTTGCTGCTGCACATTGCTGGGCCATAATTCCTGAGATTACGCTCGTAAAAGTGTGCCACGACGCTAAATTCGCGGCCTTGCTCCTCCTGATCTCCAAAAGACTGCATCATTTGCGTTGCACCTCCAGTCCTGTGCGCAGCACGCGTCGATAACTTGAACTTCTTCTTTCCACTTCGACCTTTCGTAGCTAAACCCAAGACAGCATCACCTGAACCTGTCAAAACTCACAACATCTGATTGGTCCTCGGAATCAAATGTAGATGAATGTTTTGCGAATTGATTAGGGTTCCGATGTCCTTTACCTGCTTCGTCATCACAACCTTGTTCTCCTACTGCAGAAATCCTTAATTTCGTCGCTGCGTCAAATTATAACGTGGACCTGAGACCTCTTTGCCAGCGATTTTTTTCGCGAATCGCGGTATACAGAGCACACAGATCCAATCCACAATTTCACTTAAATCAGGAGCACGCTTCGTAAGATCCTCCGTCGACGATGCTCGCTTTTCGTTAGCGCTTTTCGGGCTGCGATTGAAACTGTATGAAGCATACTCAACAGCATCACCCCATAATGATCAAGGGAGTCGACTAGGAAACATTGTCGAGCAAGCCATGTTAAGCAATGTCCGGTGCATTCTCTCAGCTTTACCATCATATGCTTGATTTCCCGCTTCACTGACTCGTCTTGAAAACCTGTAGACTTGCAAAACTGGTCAACGTTCTTATACTCGCCTCCGGCGTCCGCCCTTAGCACATGTAAGCGACAGCCGAACTGACGCTTGAATAATGCCATAAAATGCCCGAGTTTTTTTGCCACTTGATCATTGGTCTTGGCGATAAATACGCGACAGTAATCTGACTTGTGATCTACGAAATTATTTAAGTATCGGTTTCCAAGTCCGTCCCACGGTGTCATCGGACCCTTAAGGTCCGAGCATATGACGCCACAAATACAGTCGATAGGCGACTGAGCACCCGTGTCTTTGTGCGACTGCGCATTCTTTGTTTGCTTCCATTCAGCACGAAGGTCTTGAATGGTCCGTAATCTTGATGCTAGATGCCGGATCTCTTACCATCTGCTCAGCCGCGCCATAAGCCAAATGTCCCAGACGCTGGTAGAAGTGGTGCAGTGATCCAATCTGTATGTCCGTGTCCGACTCGTCCGATATTTCATGCATTACTATTGCCATAAGAACGTCACAAGAAGTACTTGGACTGCGAACCAGCTCCATTGTCTCTACGTAAAGTACATTATTTTTCATCGATATGTCAAATATAACTTCACCATCGCTGCGCCTTGCTAGTGCTCGCTTTGTCCTATCATACACTAGTCCGTACCCTTTGCGCTCGAGCTTTCCGTACGAAATTATATTTCGCGAGAGCTCTGACGCGAGATAGAAGTTAGTCAACGTGTTGTCCCAATGTTGCCCTTCAGCTAACACAGTAAGTACCACTGTAATAGGGTGTATCGTTACATGAAATTAATACTTAAAGGTTGTTAATTAATATATAATCTAAAAGGTAGATAATATTTGGAGGATATTACTTTATATAGTAATATTCAGAATTCTTATCCGTAAATAGGTATAGGCCATTATATCTATTTATTCCGCAGACTAATCAGCTGCAGGAGTAATCAGAGAGAGTTACAAATAAGATAGAGATAAGAATTCATTACATGTTTAGTATTAGATTATAATTAAGTTAGCATTACACAGATAGAACAAGAGACACTTAATTATTCTTAATACAGTTTTCATTTTACCCTCTTAAGTCTAGTTGTCTTAAGAGAAGTCTTCCTCTGCACGTACAGTGTACGTCACTTAACGTAAGGCACCACTCGCAACTGAAGCAGTGCGAAGTGGACTTGTACTGAAACAGTACAAGTCGTAGTGCCCCGTTACAACCACGCTACCGACACGTGACAGGTTGACTGATCCGCCATCAGCCAGATGGCACTCATGAACGCATATTTTAATAAAGACGTATTGTTGACTAGGTGGCAACTGGATCCACTGTCTAGAATCCAATTGTCGCCAACACAATCGGTGACGCTCCTAATCGACAGTGTCTTGGACAACAGAGCATGACGCGAGTTCCTCGCACTGGTGCCTTCGGCAATCGCGAGCACAATATTTCCACCGCCCTTGCCTCGACGGCCTCCAATTTGTGCTGCCAATTTTCTTGTTTCTACACGTGTCCTGCCTTTTCACATCCATAGTAGGTATGTGTTTCCTTTCGCAACGTACATGAGCGACCTGTTCTCTTCCAAAGGCACGTCCAGATTGAGATTCCATCTCAATCGTCTGCACCAAGTGCGCAAGTTTTTCAGCATGCTCGATATAGTCGGCGCGATGCGTCTGGTACTTAGCCATCATAATTGTTGATAGTTCAGGCGATGCGTAACGTAAGATGGGGTCGAGCGCCTGCTGCTCGGCCCCGCCAGCTGCATCGCTGACCGCGACGAGGTACCGATAATGTCCCGGCCACGAGCGCTTAAAGTCACTTTCTGCTGTAAATAGTTTCATCGTTTGAGCTGCAGTGATGTTGGTCTTGAACGTGTCAAGCATACGCTGCGTCATGTACTGCAAAGTCGGTAGCACAGCCCACCAAGTGTCGACTTGCTTATTAAAATAGCGTTCCGCAGTGCCTGTCAAGTACTGTCCTTGTACATCTGTCTTCACATTTTCGGTCCAGATAAACTTGCACGATTCATGAGCCATGTACACTTGTCGCCAAAAGGTCTTGCCCAATAGAATAAAACAGATCCGAGTCCAACATGAGTCGTCCTAGGATCTTCCACTGGGATTTGCGGCTTTGGCAGCTGCTGGTTCGAGGGCGATGGGGCGGTCGAGGTGGCGGCTGCGCGCGCTGCGGCGCACCTTGATGTTTTGTGGGTCTGAAACCGTCACGCCTTCCCATCGCAGGACACGGCGCTTGATGATTTCGCAAGTCCGACCAGTCGAGAGCGTCTCGAGAGCGTTTCGATGTAACTTTCCCGCAAAGTCAGCAGCTGAACGTGCCGCTGTCAACAGCTCCTTCCTTGCGCTCATCTTCCACAATCCTCGCCTATGACATATTATTTTCTTAATGCGCTCGTCCATGCCGCTCAGCATCGTGAGAACCCTCTCTAGCGTACTGGCGTCCGCGCTTCTTTCGTGAGCGTGAGGAGGGACGACCACAGCAGGCTCCGACACAGCCCTTTCGTGACTGGCTGTCGGCGGTGCCTGCGTTAATGTTGTCTTTCATCTCTGAGCTTGGGCTCATAACCTGTTTGATAGTAGTCTTGTAGAGTAAAGAGAAAGTCTGTCGCACTGAAATATAAGGATTCTATTATATAATTTGCGCTATCTGCCTTACCTTGCTTTCTCTCGTGTCCGAGCGGTTTTCTACAGCTGAAACTGACCAAAGCTTATCATTCGACAGGCTCTAAGTCCTTAGCCGCTACCTCTCCTATCTCAACGTTCCTCTTCAAGCATTCCGTATAAAGCGTGAAACAACTAGGTGATTTGACAAGCCTTGAAGGTTAGTAACTAGGATATTTATTGCTGTTCTGAGATTGGGGGAGGAAATTGATTCAGATTCTGAATACAATTATGGCTTGTTTTTGAATCCTTTTGTACTTGGGAGCACAAAGTAACTTTTCAAAACGTAACAAAATGGCAATTGTGATCGACGCAACCTAAACATTATTTTCACTTCTCATCTTAAGCGTAACGTCGCATGTCGTTCACGTAACGAATGCTCAAATAGATCTTTGCCTCCGTTTCACAATCCTGCAGCGGAAACCCAACCGGAGAAGGCGGAAACGTACTATCAAGGCAGATTGAGCTTCCACTAAGCACGCTCACTTCCTGGTCGTAATCTTCGAAACCTTCGTCTTCATCTTCTGATAAGAAACTACTCCCCGATTTCGGTGCGCGATTTAGTCGCTGCCGCCACGAATCATCACGGATTTCCATCCGGTGTTCGCTCGCTGAGGCAAGCTTGCAAATGATACTCCCGCGAACTCGCTTGCGGCGCTTAAGCTGCATTTTGACGTTTGTATCTGCCAACAATTTTGCAGGAATAGACTCGAATTCGCGAAAAATCTCTTCCATTGAAAAGCGAACATAACCAAGTCGCTTCTTCGGAAGCGGCTTGCGCTTATGATATACATTCACTTCAATAAATGTGTCAATCGAGGATACGCCAACGAGCCACGACTGGTCATACGTGGGGGTGCCAGTGTGCCGCGCTGTTGACGACTTATAAAGTCCCAGTTCGGTCGCCGGATAGCCATTTGTCTGTGAATATACACGCACCACAACCTTTGGGCTAACATTGTCCGGCAAACCTTCGATGTACAAGCAGTGCACCTCCACCTCCGTAATTACATTTGAATCTGAAAGTTGTTTAAGCGATCCTGCCTGCAAATTCCGTGCAGGACGACGAGTCCCATTAAATGGCTTCTCGTCCATCAGGTGGGTAGTGTTGCTCATAGACTGCGACATTTTTTCAACTACACCCAAAGTACCAACAACAGGAGATGCAACGAGTTGCAACGTACCACGGCCAACACCCTTCGCGAATCCTTTAAATCCTCCTCTCTTTGCTCCGCGAACCGGCTCCTTTACAAAGCCTGACACCCCGTACGCAATACTCTTTCCAAGGACCTTTCCGCTCTGCACGAAGCCTTCAGGAATGTGGCGTGGCTCATTCGTATCCTCCTGACTTTTAAAATACGTAGCTTTCTTGACCACATCACCTAATCCATTCGACACTTTTCCGATAGACCTCAAGGGCACGCCGAAGACCGTTTGAACAACAGTAATGGCACTCTCACCCTTTCGACGGCTCTTTCCTTTTATATCGCGCTTTAATTGACGCGCAGCCAGTGCAAACCCATCCACAATATCTGTAGCGAGACCAACTGGATCACCCAGCATTTCTACACTGCCAACAATTTTATACCACTGACCTATTACAGAGTAGACAATCTTCAGCACAACATCATAAATTAAATCATATTCGTAGAAGAAGCGATTGTAGTAGACAATTTCACCAAAGTGAAACTCGGGCGTTACGTGAGCAATTCCGCCAACGATACTTCCCATGGTAGTGCCTAATATTGCCGATATGCCTTCGCCCTTGTCTTCTTGCAGCGAGTCAAACACTAAGTCAAGTTCGTATCCACTCATGCGCCAGCGTTTAAAATACATTAGCATGCCAGACGAAATCGAGTTATCGGGAAATGGAACATTTAGTTGAAGCATCGCATTCTTAGCTTCCAGGCCTTGCTGTAATATGGTAGCCTCATCGCTTCCTGGAATAAACTGAAAAAGCAAGTTATTTATTCCTAGCAAGTATTCCAAATTCAATTTCACTGTCATGGGTTCAACCTGCAAGTCAAAATCATTAACAATGACGATGCCACTTTGCGGAAGAGTTTCAAAGCTAAGCGTGAAGAATGGTCGTTCCCCGTCACCGGGAAGCCACCCCTCGCGTTTATCACTATTAAATCCACTGTCGACGGGAGCAAAAACTACTGGGTACACAGCGTGCGGGGTCATATCATCAAATTGAACATGGTGAACCATCAAACAAACACGGCGGGACCCAGTCTTCGAGTCGAACCTAATGTTTTCCATAGTAATGTTTAAAATTTCTTGCGGTTGCTCATCCACCAGCGTGATTCCGAGTCCGTGCATTGAAACGTCAATTACTGTGTTGCTAAGCCAGTCTCTAGAAATTGCACGCCGTCGGACTTCAGAATACACCTTTGTATCTCCCAAAGCAAACACTCGTGTCGAGCCATCAATGTACACCTCGCCAAAAAGGCCCTCGGGTGCATGCTTCACTTCACCAATTCGCATAAAATCAACTAGCGTCGGTATTTTCCAGTGGGACGCAGTCACACGCAGCTCCATATCACCCGTTGGATCTTCCCAAGCAAACGAGTGGCTTTCCAAAGGCTTTAAAACAAGCTCCTCCGCTGTTTTCACGCCGCGTTGCACATATCGAAAAGAGTAACGAGTCGAGCGATTCTCAATACGATAATTAGGACTAGCAGAGACATCTTTCACAGTTACAAAGATCGTCTCGGCCGTCTCACGGGTGCTCACGCTGCAAACAGGACCATTTCCTAAGCTTCCTCGCGTCCAGAAGACAGTTTCTTCCGCTATGTTGAACGCCACATTAGGGTCACTAAGCTTCGAAGCTAGCTTAAAGAGCGGCAAGTTCGGACTCCAGTTGCCCACATCCTCTTGGCTATCAGTAGTCATATCGCGAATGCGCAGACCAGCTACATACTTCTCGGGACCTATAAGGTGATAGATTACAACAGCTTCGCCCTCTTTTACGGTGCAATTGGCCTCCCGAGAGTAGGCTCGGCCGCGGTTTCCCTTCTTGTCTAATATAATCGGAGTCATCTGCAATAGCCGCGGTGAATGATTCAAAAATATAAATCGTGGTGAGATTACTATGATTTTAGACCGGAAGAATTGTGCTGGTGCCGCACGGATTTCATAAGCAAATACGAACGAGTAGTCTCCGGATCCGCTTGGGCGTAATTCTCCTTTCCGACTTACAGTGGCCAGATCCACAGGGTCCGACCATCCCAATTTATCGAAATTCGGCAAACATTTTGCTGTCGTTTCAGACATCAAAGATTCTCCTTCGTACGTGTTTGGCGTTACTTGATACGGGCGAACGCTTAGCAGTGCCTTGTCAGGGGGGGCAACTACCATCAAAGGAATTTCTTTGGCATCAGGAAAAAATAGTCGGTGCTCCTCAATAGTACAAACACGCCCACGAGACAGTTTGAATCTTAGGTCTAAACCGCTACGGTTCTGAATCCAAAACGGTGTATAAAAGTACACGGAGCGAGCGGCGTTTTCTTCCCACTGAGGATGAAAAACAAAATTTGGGCCATCAGAGAAATGTAATTTGAAGGCATCCTCATTAAACGATTGCCGACTTGTTTCAAGGTGGACCAAAAATGGTGCGCTCCATGTGGCGGCTCGACTTGTCTCACTCGCACAATGCCGAATTTTCATCAAAGCGGGTTTGCTCAAATCCAAGCCGAACACTTGAATACTCTTTCCACTTTCGATCCACATCCTGCGACAATTAACTTCGCCCACATAAGAGAAATAGTCGATCTGTCCCAAAATTTTCACAGATCGCGAATTCTTTTCCCTCCCTGCATTGTCAGTAATACGAAACTCTTTCTTGTTCGTCAGTGTGTCTAGCGGGCAATCACCAGCCTGAACGATAGCATACTCAACACCGCAAGGGAGAACGTTGTGCAGCACCAACTGCGGCTGAATAGTAAGCGACCACGTTCCTAGCTGAGGGCTATTAGCTGATATAGTCTCAACAACAATGGTAGGCTGGTTATCAATGCAACTGGATGACGGATATACAACTTCTTTTCCAGCAGGTACAAATTCATTCGGATCGGGAAGAATGGCATTCATACCAAGCTTTTCCTTTGCCCGCTTAGCAGATAAAACCGAGCTATGACCATCCCCTCGTACGGCTTTCTGAACCTCGAGTTGCTCAAATTTTGTCATTTTCTTATACAGCCGTTGATCCGAGACGGACAACTTCAATTGGTTGCTCCATTCTGTTTCTCCAGTCTGGCGGATAGCAAATGTTCCTGCACCAACCAAATTCAAAGGAATGCTGATCGTGCCAAGAGCAGACATCATAAAGTAACAGTTGTCCCCGCCATTATGTTTCGGATTGCAGCACGCGATATCTCCTAGCTCATTATACATCAGCAGCTCTGTATTCTTTGCAGTTCCATTGCGAATAAATTCAGCTCCAGAAATCTTGACTTGTAAGCCATACAGACCATCGACAGAGATGTGAATAGCAGCTAGCACAGGCAAGTATTGACGCATACAGTCCGCATAGTAAGAGTCTATCCACTCGTAATTATCATCCATTTCTTTCACACGATGCAAGCAAGCGTAAGCCTTTTGAAGTTCTTGTCGTGTTGGCCTTTCAATTTTAGTTAAAAGAGCCACGCCAAGATCATAGAGCTCTGCGATTGATTCCTCTGACTCAACATCTTCAAAAAATGGTGTCAATTCGTAAACTTGTGTTTGTCCAATGGACATCAAAGGTACACCATGAATTGCCTGATAACCTTCGATTTCAACTGACAGATAGCGCTCAACCATGACTCGCGACTTAGCAATTGCAGTTTTAAATTCTTCCCACGACACTTGCCCAGATTTGTCCGTGTCAGCCAATGCAATGAAGTCTTCCACAACTTTCGCGAATTCAGATTCATTCTCCAGCATGCAGCTACTACTACGCCTACGCATAAGCACATTTTTGGAGCCTGACGGTCTCCGTTGTTTGTCTTCCTCTTCATATACGCTTCGAAGAACAGCACGCACTTCCTCTGTGTCTAATTCCCCGCTTCCATCTTGATCGGCACTCCTAAAAGCTTGACGTAATTGCTTTTCCTTTAGACTTTGTTGTTCATATTGCTCCTCTTCAATAGTGCTCAAAAGAGTGCACGCGTGTGTACTACCTGTAGATACTGCAGTCACTGCTGTTACCACTTCTTCTCGCACATGACCTTTCTTTTGCTGCTTCGACACCATGTAATATTTTACGTTTACCCCGCTGTCATTAAGCAACCAAAATAAAGCTCCTATCTCCTTAACGTGCGGGCGTACTGCTTCGCTTCTATGTTCAGCTTTAGAAAATGAAGCCACATTGGTATTCACCGCTTCCATGAAAGAGGAGGTGACATTAAATTGAAAATAGCGATCCGATGAATATATAATCATCAGCGGAGACTCGAGTTCCTTCTTAATGTCCAGAGTTCCTTGGTAAAATTCAATAAAAGGTTCAACCTGACGTACTTTCGCGTTGTAATAATTTCCGTAAACATTGAAACTGATCTTAGCGACACCAAAATTGTTTCCCGACCTCCCTTGGTCTGGAAATTCAGTGGCAGAAACAGATGACCCACCCTCCCAAACCGAAAAATTTGCATAAATTCCTAGCTCCTCAAGAGACGTCTCTATAGCTGGCATTCCCATTGGTAGCATATCATCAATCATGCGCATATAGAATCCACCAAAACATGTAGAGACGACAGTTTGTACAAACAGCTGTTGTTCGGGATTGAATGCGGAAATTAGAGAAGCCTGGTTAATATCATCGTCCTTAAGAATTGATAGCAACTGATCAATCACATCGCCCCGGCCTCCCATGTTCATCTCCTTGCTCAACAACCATGGGGTTTGCTCAATTGGTTTTATTAGAGAGGGATTGATAATTCTATTCCACGCCTCTTGTGCATACTCATAATTCTTAAACGTTCGAACCATCTTTTTTTGAACAGTAATTGGCCTTTGGCCCATAAGCGATGATTTTGAAGCACCAACTTGCTCCTCGTAACACTCCCAGAAGGAAACAAGTGCCGCAGCATTGGCAAGTGTGTTTGCTTTGTCCCCTGACAAAAACGGCACTTTGGTTCGCTGCATATCCGGGTGGACATACTCTTGGCCAGTGATGGTCACCCCTTTGCAATGTAGCCTTGGGTATAATATTTTGTCTCTGCTCAGAGCGCTACTAAATTCTTCAAATGAAATGTCTCCGCTTCCATCACTATCCACAATGCTCACAAAGTCTGCTACGATCGCATCAAACTCAGTCTTTGTTAAATTGTCGCAGTCAGCTGCGCTTCGTATCAAACTTTTAATTTCGGACAGATCCAATGTTCCACCGCCGTCCGTGTCACGAAGTTTGAATTCTTTTTTTAATTTATTCATGTAACGATTCTCTTCAACGACACGCCGAGCCTTGTTAATTCGAACCTCACTTTCTTGTCGCTTTTTAATAACTTCGATATCCTCCTTCATCGATTCATTAAGCGATGCCACAATGCTTAGAAGGATGCCTAAGTCAGTTGAGGAAAGATTTACTGCGAAATCAGACACTTGCATTGTTAGCTTTCGGCGGGCACCAGCCTTAGTGCGGTCTCTGTATATAATATGCTCTTCAACCTCTTCGATATCTGGATGATCAACCTCAATCACTTGTGGTTTCGAAGCAACTTTTCGAGCGACATTCCACAAGCTTGATGCAGACTTTGCAGGTCCTTTCAATGCACTATTGTCGAGCTTAGATGACTCTCTATTCAACTCACCTACTGCGATGCGATACCCCATGGAAAAGTCAACACCTTCGCCCTCAAGTTCCAAAATAGTTCTTACTTCACCAATATCCAGCTCAATACCATCATCGCGCAAGACAATCGTACATGGGGTTAACGCAACGTCGGCGAGCTCCAGCTCCACGGCTTCAGAGCGCTCCGAACTTAATACCCGGAGATTAATGTCAGCGGTGAAAGCCAAGACGGGAGATTTGATTGTGCTGAAATCGCCAATCAGACAAAATTCGCAGCCGTGCAGAATTATGCTACAACCAATTGGCATCCCACCGAGCATCAAAGGCGAATATTGTTTTGGCAGATCTTCTACATAGACGCGCTTTACAGCATCTCGATGCTCTGGGGAATCCATGCAATTAGCCATTTCATGTGCAATGAAACGCATTTGCTCTTTCTCATCTATACCAATCGCGGGTAAAAATTGATAAAGCGTGAATAGCAGCGGATCAAAAACGAGTAGCAGCGAAAGGTGCTTGAGCTTTACACCGATGTCCATGTAGCCATCACCACGTTGCAAAATAACAAGCCCCAACATGTCGTCAGCTTCAGGATTGCGATCCATAACCTGACAAAATACATTGCTTGCCGCGCCACGATCGTCCAGCAACCCAAAGCGAGCGGCGTCCAATGCCAATTCAATCATAGTGTCATTCTTGTCGGTCTTTGTCATCCGATAATGCATTTCAAAGCTCACATCATGCACAAAAAATGTCATCAGCTTCTTTTCGTTGTTCATTATCAATCTTGTATTCATTCGTGACATCTTCAGCGACAATCGGAGCAAATGGAACGTTGGTGGAGTTGCAGGAATCTTGTTTTTGTCAACGTAATGGTCTACAGAATTCTCGATGAAATGACGCAAATTGCCCCTTTCGACATCCTCTTCGCTAACAAACGGCAAAGGTGAACCTCCATTTGGAATAGTCCATCCAAGCGACAACGAGCGTAAATAGAGGAGACGCATCGCAAGCATTTTAGATTCTAATTCGTCTAATCGTGCCATGCGCTTCACCACCATTTCTTTTTGCATGAAACCTTCAATTAAACGACGCAAAAATCCAAAATCATTATCAAGTTGCCATTGTCGAATGAAAAGTGACATGTACTCTTCCGACTCTGACGGTTCAAGCTGAATACACGCGAGATCGTCCGCAATAGAGGCCGCTGTTTGCCAGTCGTAGTAATAATTGATTGGCTGCAGTAGATTTAGAAGCATGCTTGCTTGCGCAGGACGCAACTGCACTTCCAAGGCTTGGTCTTTTGAAAACAAAATCTCAAGTTCAAACGCACGTTCCACATTCCCTTGTCCCATGACAAGCGACTGGAAGATGAAAGGCATGATTACGCCTATTTCCATCGTAAGAGGAGCAATTAAGTGACATACATTCGCAGTTTCTATATGCTTTGGGTTCAGAAACATTTCGTAGTTCACCAGACGCAAAGAGCGCTTAAGTCGGTTCTCGTCAATCGAACAGTTTTGACTTATCCCTAACTCTTGTATAGCAATGCCTACAGAAGAATTTGAGTACTCATCACAGATGACGAGCGAAAACGTCTGCACTCTGAGCTCAAACGAATTTAGCAGCTTGTCCACCCATAGGTGCCAGAAGGCAGATTTGGGCGGTTCCTGCTCTAAAGCCTTTTGAGACTGCTGTTTATCGGCATCACGAATAAGTTCCCGCAGACTAGCAAGATCTTTGAGCTTTTGCACAATTACGGCCGTCCAATTATTGACGCGTATTATCCGCATCTTCGCTGCCTGTTTGACCGCCTCGTCACAGCGCTCGGCGTTCTCTTCTCGCTTCCACATCCACTTCTCGGCGGGGTCGAGCGTCAGGCCCAAATGAAGCCCGGCAATCACTAGCTTGGACTCCATGCGCGCGGTCCGCCCGCTAATACATCGCACGAGGAATCCCAAGAAAGGTAAAACAAATAGCAGTCGCTTCATATCCAGGCGTTTAAAGCCTAATGGAAGCCCTAAAAGTGGCTCTATATTGGGCAATACATGATTGCCCAGCACCAGATCACGCAGCTCTAATGATCCATCGCGAAATGACCAGATCACGCAGAACTCCTTGCCCACGACTGAACCCGCGAATTTGCGCAAGAGTTGCGTCAATATGATGTCACCGAACGCCGCAAAGACCACTAGCGAGCCTAGCAGCAGCATGAAAAGAGGCGTCCACATAAGGCTCTGACCACAGCCAATTTGCGCGTAACGGTATTTGTTTGAGCTACAAAAGAGCGATTCGAGGTGTCGCCGTGGATTATTAAAGTGAAAGAAACAGAGCAAGCCGTTAAAACCAACTGCCGCTGATGATAATTGCGTCCCACATGTATATATGACCAATCACATTGTACGGCAACTGTGTTTTCTAATCCTTTAAACATATATGTTCATTCCACAGCTAACATAAATTAACATCGATAAGAATTGGCAACTTATTGTCGTCAGTTTGCATGATATTACCGTCCTTCCTGCAAACGCCACGTTATGGAGGGTCTACCTTTTACTAATTCAAAATTACCGGCTACGCTGCTGAAAGAGAAATCCAACCCACGTTAAGGGCCGACGGAAGCAAGCACGGGCGTTATTGGAAAGGCGCGGCGATTATACGCTTCAATTGCTTGGCTCACATCTTTTGCGGCTCTACTTGAATGGTACTGCGCCCAAGAGACACAAGTGCTTCCATTGGTGGTGCGGATGGAAGATACGCCTCACGAACAGCAATAGGCACAGCAGCGTAAGCATCATGTCTCGCTTCGCTGCGTTTTTGACAACCACGGCTCCGTCAACACATTGCTTTCATTTGGGCCTAATTTATGTGATTGTTTGCTATGTCGCTTGCAGCGATGGTGTCAACAGCGGCTGAATCTGCTGTAGCTTATCTCGGGCTGCTGCTGGCAGCCGTAATCGCTTCGGACATTGCTTTTGTAGCTTTAAGAGCTGCTCGTGTGAATTGTTTTGGCGATTCTCAATCTCTTCCATATTGTGTGATGGCTGCGTAAAGAGCGAGTCTGACGTGGCGGCTTAAAAACATTAGCTCTATGTAACACTGTGGTTGTTCGTACGTTAAATTTTGTAAGCTCGCCGTGCATCTGGCTGGGATTCAGCATGGCTATGACTCTCTTTGATGTGGACGTCCTATATTTCAAATTTATTGCAGCCCTTGTAGGTCAACTTTAACTCTCACGGATCGATTTGAGCGCTCCAATCAGCTCCTTAATCCTGTATATGCTGTCACAACCCTTCTGATAAGACTTGGCCTTGTGCATCGTAGTCGACATTGGTAGATCTTGTGGTTACGTTGTCGGTAGGTATGGGAACCTAACTGCTTGGGCAGGGTCGGGTGGGTGAAGGGCTAATTAAAGTTAGTTCATTCGGCTAGGTCGATTGTAGCCATCTCCTTACAAGTAAGTAGACGGATTTGGAAGAAGAAACTCTGGTATCTTAAATCTGAAAAAATGGCCAATTTTTAGACTTTAGATACCAAAGTTTCTAATAATCTGAAGGTTTAAAAGTATCTGCTAATCATTAGGCTCTGGTTTGCAATTCCTTAAAAGCGTGTCGATCAAGAGACCAATTGGCCAGAATTTCGATAGTAAATGAACTCAGTTATCGAAATTACATATTAATAAGCTTAAATTCTTCGCGAAAGTAAGCGATGTCTCTCATATCAGCAATTTTTACCAATTCATAACGCTCCATGCACGTGAAGCAGATTCTTAAAAAGCTCCAAATGTGGTCCGCACGGCTGTTTAAGCTGAGCGCCTGTAAATAGCATTTTGCTGCCTCCTCATAATTTCCCAAATTCGCGTGGCTGATGCCCAGATTAAGCCAACCGCGAGCATACCGCGGCTTCAATTCCAGTGCGCTAAATACCACCACTGTTAGTTCAACTAAACGATCTGCCACACATGAATAATTTACCGATGATAGGCTGGAATAGCCTCTGACGAGCGAGCCGAATTCGCTAGCGTAGCTCCAATCTTGTTCCACAGCGCATACTCATCGGGCCGTGAGTCCTTCGCAGCTTTGAAGCTCTCAACTGCTGCATCAAAATCCTTTGAAACATTGTACAGGACACCTAGAACAACTTGCACATCTGAATCGTTTTGGTCGTGAGCGCGTGCCTGTAGCATAAGCTGCATCACCTCATCCATCAATGAGCCATCACTGTATTCATCCGTTTGAATCTTCAACCCATGAAACTTCGGGTTGTGCTGGACCCAAGCTTTAAGCGTTTTGAGCGCGCCTTGTGAATTCAATTCATTCACATTGCTGACTCCCAATGCCAAAAGCGCACTAAGGTTGTACGGATCTTCTTCCACAGCACGCTCTAGACATATGATTGCGCTCTTATCTTCGTCATTTTCTGCGTGGCACTCACCGAGCATTCTCCACGCCTCGCTGTTATCAGGGTGCTGTTGCACTTCTGCCTCAAAAACAAGTATTGCATCATTTAAATGGCCTGATCTAAAGTATTCAACTCCGTTGTGGTAATTCTCAGCCAGTGCCAAATAGGGGTTCTCAGCCTTATAAGCATAGCTCTGGTTTGTAGCATTATCCCAAGCGTCTTCAAATGAATCCGTTGTCTGGGCTCCAGCCATCGCCTTGTCCCAAATTGCCTCCTAGAAGAAAATACTCGTAAGAAATTGCACATTTCTAGCGAACTTATGTTATTAATCGCCATACTAAATCGTCACTTTCGCTCCAAGCACGTTCATCCGTTTTCTCCTCCGCTGTCTTCAACGCCACTTCCAAACCTTTAGATTGAGCTGTATTTTTATCATCCCAGGCTTTTATAAGCGGGTACACGTGTGGAGCAGATGCCTGGGCAACCGCATTTCGATAAGCTCCTGCCGATGCTTTGCTTGTCTGCTTCCAACTTGCATCAAGCACTCCCTGATTTGAGCGCACATTCATAGTGTCTTTCCATACATTTTCCAGTACATTATCTATTTTATGTTCGCCTCCTACAGCTTCGTTTTTCTCGTCGTCAATAAGAACCTCCCCGTTGCTCACTTGATTCATAAACTTGAGAAACTGACTTTTCTGAAACTTAGGGTCGGGATTCTGAAGCATGGTGTGTGTCATTTCAGTGGATGCCTGCTGTGACGCCACTAATGTTTCGTGGTCCAAAGATTGATTTTTCACGAGCACCGTTCTCTTTAAATCCCTCCATGCTTCGTCCCCATCCAACTTGCCAGACTTTTGCCACGCGTCATCAAAATAGCTAGCGCGCAAACCTTCGTTCCATGCTTCGTGCTGTCTGCGTGAATGTTGAACCTCGAGCTCTGAATAATGCTGAAAGTGTGAGTGCTGAGCCTCTTTGAAAGCTGCTTCCATGGAGGCATGGTGTGCAAACGTCATATGCTGTTGCACCTCACCTGACCGATAGGCCGCCTCCATATTTAATCGACTGACTGCTTCCTGATCGGAGGCCGACAAAAATCGTGAGTCAGCTTGTGGTGTTGCTTTTAAGCGTTGCATCTGCATCTGTAAGTCGCTTTGCGTGCCAAAATGCGGTGTAGCTCCACGGCTTTGGTGACCCCGCGAATGCGACTGAACGATACTTTCCAGCGCACGCGACAGCGGATTCTGCGTTGCCACAGTGCCATCGACCGCACAGCCCGTTCCCTGGACAATCTTGCCTAGTACATCCATTTTTCTAATCAGGGTTTTCGCTCATTACAACACTTTTCAATACCGGTAGAAAACTTGCTGGTTCAGTAATGTCAAAATTTAGTGAGATATTGAAAATCTTCTCATTTCAATATTTTTATCTGATTGAGATAGGCAGCTTATATAAGCCTCGGCTAGCGTCATCCAAATACGTGGTATTTAGAATAATACGTTCATCGTATATACGGACCATGCGACAGTACGCACGGCCGTAAACAGCCCACCCTAAAGGATATTTAGCTTAAGGGTCTAGACCAGTGCTTGCCGCCGCTGCGGTCACCGCCGCCTCCTAGCCCCCCCCCCCATTGAAGAAATTATTAACAAGAACAAAAAAAGAAAATTAAGTATATTCATACACTTTTTCTGTAATGAGGAACACATCGGTTGGAGAACCGTTGTTGTGGTACATTTACTTTATCGGTAAAATACCCTTTTATCTAATTTTAAAAAAGTTAGTTGCTTAAATCCCATTTATTATGGGTAACAAATGTGGTCGCCACCAGGTATAAATCTGGCGGCCAAAATCTATTTTAATTAGCTAGGGAAAGGTTTTTAGATGTAAATGATTAGATAAAGTGCAGTTCCTCTTTTGATCTTAAAGCGTTTAATCCCTTCCTAAGGCTTGCGCATTGATCTGGAAGAGATAGAAGCCTTTCTAAGGTATATCCTCTTGGGCACTAGTTGCCACTTGGTTCTACAAACCCCTGAATCCCTGAACTAGGATTCCTTAAGCTTTAATAGCTTGTACGACTCCCTGAGTTGTTAAATCCATTAGTTCGATAGAACTAAGTGACTCTTTGAGTCTGAAAGTCTTCCTCTGACTTAAGGAGCGAGGTAGTTCCGCTACACCTGGTAACACTCGAAGTCAATCTACGCCTGAGTCTTTACAAGACTAATTTCTCACGAAAATGGAAGAGGTTCCAGAATTGTCAGAAGCGCAACGCACCGCTTACGACAAGCTCAAAAACACTTATTCGGGCTTGAGCACGTGGAATTTATTATCTCCCAGGGACCAGAGGTCCTGCATGCAAGCTTGAAGCCTTCATGCGGTACGAAGCCTCCCTGATCGGTCAGGTACAGGACCATTTAGCGGCATCTATGCCAACGCGGTGCATCTCTGTACCTGACTCAGAGCCGAGGGCTCGCCCTCAAACTGAATGTGACGACATTTGAGGGAAAACAGGGAAGATATCTCCCTTTTTGGATTAAGCAGATGAAAATGTCCATTGATTCCGCCTTGTTCTTAACAGAACGGCAAAAAATGGCTATGGCCATTTCCAAACTTGGAGGTAGAGCCATGTAGTGGGCATTATCGTGCAGCACGTCCATAAACGACGCTTTTCCCTAATGGGATTCGCTGAAACAGCAAATGACCAGCATGTGTGCACCGCCTGGTCAGGCTTTTCTCATGCGAGCACGGCTCCTAGCGACTCGACAGGGTAAGAGAACCCAAGGGGACTTTGTCCAGGAGTTGAGAACTATCATTGCATCTATCCATCAAAACCCGGTGCAAGAAGCACTTGTAGTGACCATCTATATGGGGGGTCTCAATGAGGGCATTGCCCGGACGGAATTGTTCCGATCTCATCCGGCTACGTTCGAAGGGGCAGTTGCCATAGCGCTACGCGCCGAGTTTGACTTTAAGTCTGCTCGCGTTAGCACGCCTGTTTACCGAACAAGCTCTTCGAGCACATGGGTTCCGTCTAAATGACTGGAACCTATGGATTTAAGCCTCGTTGAGGAAGGAGAAGAGGCTCTTCAAGCTGTGGAACAGAATAAGACCATCCGTAGATGTTATATGTCCGGGAGCACGAAACATTTACGCCCTGCCTGCCCTCTTCGAAATTCGCGTAAAGCTCGAAAGAGCTCCAACTCGATCTATACCAGAGATCTGGTACGGTGCGGGAAAACGTCGATACCCAGTAGGTGCGGGGCGCCCTACTGGGGTGACCTAGGTTTTGTTGAACCTCAAGGAGGTGGGAATAAACAGAACCTAGCCCCAATTAGCTCGGTGCTCAATGGCAAGGGGCGAGAGTACAAGCCTGGCATGCTAGTCGCTCAAGCGACTGTAAAGGGCTTTGATAAGCCGTGGTCAATTCTAACTGACTCAGGAGCGTCTTGCAATTATGCTCGACGCCTTTCCCTTGACGGAAGTCAACAATACGTTGAGGCGCTTAGAGCGCATGAAGGTGATACAATCACTATTCGCTTAGCGACTGGGACTCGTGTCACTGTTCCCAAAGTTCCATTGAACTTAAATATAAAGTTTCTGGACTTTGACAGATTGGAACGCTGTCTCGTCCTTGATTTGGATTCGTGATATGATCTCATCCTTGGTATGGCCTGGTTAGAACACCATGAGCCATGGATCGATTGGAGGTTTAAGACCTTAGGCGCCACGCGAAATGTTCCTAGCAAAGTTTTGGAGAATCATGGACCCACCTTTGCTAGGCAACAAAAACGCTATTGGCGCGGATCATTGAATGAGTCTGTCAGTGTTTTAGACATTGACATGTCTGAGTTAATAAACTCTAATGTTAAAAACATTAATTCTGAGCCCGACTCAGCATAAATAAGTGGAACGGCACGTACTCCGTCGAGTGGCACTCGTTATAATAACGATTCACTAAATGCTGGAAGCATTGTTGGCCTAAGGCCGAATCATCAAGGGTGCAATATCCCCGAGATACGTGGAGTGGCACGTCTAAGTCCACCGAGTATGGTCGGCCGAGGTGGCATCATACTGAGTGTTAGGAGTGACACGGTTGGCGGTTCGCCAGGACCTCAAGGGTGCAATATCCCTGAGATACGTGGAGTGGCACGTCTAAGACGACCGAGTGTGGTCGGCCGAGGTGGCACCATACTGAGTGTCAATAGTGACACTATTGGCGGTTCGCCAGGGCATTTTGGGTCAAACCCTCCTAATGCACGTGAAGCGACGTCCGATGGCTATCCTTTTTTGCGGAATACAACTTCGAGGCGAAGTATAAACCCGGCAAGCAAAATGATTTCGCCGATGCGTTATCACGCAGGCCGGATTATGATCTTTCTCATTTAACGACTATCTCGTCAACTATTCCTGAATTAATCTGTTCGGCTCACGCCAAGGATGAACAGTGTGTAGCTCTGCTACGAGCTTTAAAAGCTCGGATTCGGGTATTAAATTGCCGGCGCGTTTGCGTGGAAAGTTACATCGATTTTCCATCGATAACAACCTGTTGCTTTATTGCACAGACATTGCGGACCCTCCGCGTGTCGTTGTTCCTCATGATGAGGATTTGAAGTACCGGATCCTCTATGAGGCACACGATACTGTTCTTGGTGGTCATCTCGGTAGAGAAAAGACCTACGGCTCTATAAGCCAGAGTTATTGGTGGCCCAAACTTTATAAATGGGTCAGCACATGTTCGCACATGCGAAACGTGCCAACGGGTTAAACCCTCGGCACATGCTGCTGCGCCACTGGCGATTCTTCCCGTCCCCATAGGTTGCTGGGAGTCCATTAGTATGGTTTTTGTTTTTGGGCTACCGAATGATTCAGACGGTAACTCCGGTATAGTGGTCTTTGTTGACCGTTTGAGCAAAATGGCTCACTTAGCGGCGTGCCGGATTCCATTAATGGAGAGGGTACAGCTAAGCTGTTTATCGATCGCGTGTTTCGACAACACGGTTTGCCAGTGGCAATTGTCTCTGATCGAAATCCCCGTTTCACGGGTAAATTCTGGAAATCAATTTTCCGAGTGCTTGGCACCAGATTGGATATGTCCACTGCGGACCATTCGCAGACCGATGGTCAAACTGAACGTGTCATCGCGTCATTGAAGACGTTTTACGCAGTGTGTGTGCTCAGACACCAAAGCGCTGGAGCCTAATGCTCCCAGTGGTGGAGTTTGCGTTAAATAACGCTGTACATGCCTCTACATGCTAAACTCCGTTCTATGTCAACGGTCTCACTCACCCACGCGTTCCATTAACGATACCGCTGCGTGGTTCAGGGCTTGGTGGGAGTGTTTAAGCCGATAGGCTTGCTGATAGCAGCCCTGTTACCGTTCGGAAACAATTAAGCGAGTCTCTCGCGACGCGATTTAGTGTCTTAAGACATGTAAGGGATACGATGGCTGATAGCCAAGACAAACAAAAAGAACAAGCAGATGCCAAAGGCAGAAGCTGTATTAATTCTGATATGGTCGGAGACCGAGCTTTACTAAACGCTAAGAAACTACATACCAACTTGGTTTCCGCGGTCTTCAAGGCCAAATTGCGCCCGCGCTTTATTGGACCATTTACGGTCGTGGCCAAGAAGGGCCTAGCTTATACGCCAAACCTTCCCAGCACGCTCCGTACACACCCAGTGTTTTACGTTGGCTTGCTTAAGCCATACCGGGACCCTTCCCACGTGGACTTGAAGGCGCTTGCGCCGAGACAGGCGGTCGTGCCGCAGATTGTTGCATCCTCACCAGGATATTCAACTGGCCCTCTAAACGAGGCTGCTGACGCTCCAGCGTCGAAAGACGGTCCCGACCGCCTCAAAAGAGCTCTCAACCCGAGCAAGGACCTCACGAAGAAGTTGCACCTCGTGCCGTAGAGCATCAAATGCTTCCGCCGAAATTTCGGCCCCCTCGCGCGCTGCTTGATGCGCGAGAGAACCTTCAGTTTCATGTGGAGAAAGTTTAAAAGCGTTGTCGTCGTGAGGGTCAATACCAGTATCTGGTGAAGTGGCTAGGGTACCCCTCTTCTGGAAACTCTTGGGAATTCGAGATACCTCTTCGGCAAGATTGCCCGTACGCCGTTGACGTTTTTGAGCGCCAAGCTCAGGGTCAACTCGCGTCAAACGACGCTTCCCACCACTAAACGTGGGATTAGGTGGATCTAAAGCCTCGGTGTGGCTTTGATCCTTGGTTGTACGGTCAACCGAAGCACTGAAATATTGGTTAGGCCTTTCTTCGTTTTATGGCATAAATGCCGAACGTAACAGGCCTTTGGCCTTAAGCTTGGCGAAATCGAAGCCAAGCTTCCGTTCCAAACGAACATCACCTCTATCCGCAAACTCTCTGATATTCCAGACATTACGAAGTTTGCGGGCCCGGTGAACCCAGTTCTCAAATGAGACTTCGTTATCACACCTTGTTCGTTTGGAAACAAAACGATCGGAATTTCCCTCATGGAGGTCACCGAAATCCCACGGGCTTGGTCACGTAATCGCGTCAGGTACTGGCTTCGCGTCATTACCTTTGGCGTAAAGGTTTTTCTCATGAAGACCGTCGCGGGCAGCGATCTCCTCCGGCGTCCTCGCCGGGTCACCAGAGATCCAGATGACCAAGCTATGACCGGCTATCTCTTTGAGAAGCTCGTCCGCACTAAGCGGAGTGAATCTATATTCACTATGAACCTTAGCTTTCGCTATCTTGGCAGCTCGACGACGAGCTCTTTCCTCTATGAGGATTATCTGCTCTTGCTCTTCATCGAGCGGATTCGTAATGATGTTGGACTCAGGGTCCCGTGTTCTGCTTAATGCAGTTAAGGCATCAGCGGCCACCACGTTCTGGAGACGGATTCGGGGCCCGCCGACGTTCATCCGGAGGAGAAGGCGTGAGCGAACGCCGCTCTTTTTCCTCCTCCTCTGATTGAGAGTGACTTTCAAAGTTCACCATTCCCTCATCGTCGAGGAAGGTGCTCAGAGTCTGTGACTCACGCTTGATTGTCATTAGACAAAGGAATGGAAAACACAACCAAACGGTTAGCTGTTTAGGTTCCAACCTCAAAGAGGAAATGAAGAATGTTGTCACTCGGTGTGAACAGTCTGATGGGGGAGGGTGTAATGGGGCACACATCGGTTGGAGAACCGTTGTTGTGGTACATTTACTTTATCGGTAAAATACCCTTTTATCTAATTTTAAAAAAGTTAGTTGCTTAAATCCCATTTATTATGGGGTCGCCACCAGATATAAATCTGGCGGTCAAAATCTATTTTTAATTAGCTAGGGTAAGGTTTTTAGATTCAAATAATTAGATAAAGTGCAGTTCCTCTTTTGATCTTAAAGCGTTAAGTTCCTTCCTAAGGCTAGCGCATTGATCTGTAAAAGATAGAAGCCTTTCTTAGGTATATCCTCTTGGGCACTAGTTGCCACTTGGTTCTACGAACCCCTAAATCCCTTGAACGGACCCTCGCTTTGAGAACCCTGTACGTCTCTTTGCTTGTTCGAAATGGTACTATAACATACTCTTTTAAAATTTCCGTCTTCAAATTCATCCAGAACTCTGCAATGAGCAACATAGAATCAATCAAAGAGCGCGTATTTACCATTTTCGATGATGCTCGCGCAGCTGTAGACGCGTGTATGAAGGACGCGGGCTTTGTTTTGTCCATTTAAACAAAGCGACGTGTAGGGAATAGAAAGGACGGTGACATTAAAATGTTGTTCTGATATGCTCTTACGCGGGGAAGGCAAAGCAGTTGGAACCTGGTGTTCAGCGTAGGCGTGTCACTGCAATTCGTAGCAATGGGTGTGTCTTCTCTTGCCTCATCGCCAGGCAAAAGGTAATGGAAGAGACGCAGGAAAGGGCAGTCTAGATAGTGGAAGTAACAGTCAGTGTTTACAACCACGAGCCTTTCGCCGAGCCTTCTGCACATCCCAGAATCGTGCCGTGAATGCAGAACAGCAAGAAGAGGTTATTCAGCTGTCTATCGCCGGGCTCAATCCACGCGAATTGTTAGCACCCTGCAAAGGAAGGGTGTCACGATTACACCTCGCGACGTGTACAATCGCAAGCAGGCAGAGCGCTCACGTATCCTTGGCGGTCGTTCTTCTTTCGAGGCATTACTTGACAGCCTTGTAAGCAGCAAAAATGCGCAGTATTGTACTCAGTTTTATGCAGAGAGACGGCTTACGCATCTTTTTATAGTCACCCCATCCGCCAAGGAGATATGCAGCAAGTTTTCGGCCGCCAAGGTATGGTTGATTGACTCAACCTACAAAACTAATTGGTTTGGCTAGCCCTTGCTGCATATTGTAGGGGTTACCCCCACTGCTCAAACATTCACGTTTGCATACTGCTTTATGGCCGCGGAGAGGGAGGAAAACTACATGTGGGCAATACAATTGGTAAAGCAGGTGCTTCAAACATTCTTTGTCAAACCAACAACTTTTGTGACGGTTCAGGAATTTGCTTTGATGAAAGCTTTCGAAAATGTCTTTCCGGATGTAAACTTTCTGCTCTGCCGATGGTACATATCAACGAACATTTGGCAAAGAAAAGGGGTTCGTTCGACAGCGTTGATCCTTCTGCAACAATGGAATCTTCTTGTGCTGTCATCAACACCAGACGAGTACGAGAGCCAGCTCGGGAGTATGCACACGAGTTTCCCGCACCACGTCGTGATCTACCTTGAGGAGACATGGCTGCGCTACAACGACCGATTTGTGGCTGCTTTCTTGCGAGACAAGCAGCATTTTGACCACTATACTAGCTCAAGAGTCGAAAGTGCGCATGCTGCTATCAAGAAATGGCTTGCTGTGTCAACGGGCGACTTGTTGACAGTTGACATAGTTTGCCGGCTCGCCTGCGAAGGGATACCAAACCGCCGTTGCGCGCTCGAAGGCAGACTTGAGATTTGGGCCAACTTTCTTTGCAGTCACGGGCAAAGTATCGATAGCAGGATTGAAATCTGCCTTCCAGCAATTCAAATATAGGGAGGTGGCAGGTGACTGCCAAGGACTTCTCACCTCCTACTTTGGGCACCCTTGCAAGCACGCATTTCAACCTCAATCAGCCGTGACTCCTCTCGCCCTGGACGACTTCGACCAATATTGGTGGCTAGTTCAACCTCCTCGTGCAGCGGCAGCAGCAGTAGCAGCAGTGCCATCAATTGATGACAAACTCAAGCGACTGCGAGAGGAATTCGAGGACGCCCCAGTTTACCGCCGAAGGGTGATCCATGACCACCTTGATACTCTCTTTGAAGCTATCCTGCGGACATCCGCAGTCGCGGTCAGCCGGTGGGCTCCCTTGGGAGACTTCCTACGACCACAACACGCAATTTATCGCTTTTTGAAGTAGTTGAAGAGTCACTGAAACCACGTAGAAGCTGCCGAAGATGTCGGCACGTGGGTCACAATAGCAGAAGCTGCCGGCAACCTCCTGTTACTTCATCCAATCAGTGCTGGTACCAGAATCTTCGACAGCACATCAGCCGCCGCCAATCTGGATGTTGTGATCCAATCTGGACGTCGCGGTCGGTAGCTCAGTAGCGTTGACGCTGGAAATTTGTAGTTTTGTAAGTTATGGAAAAAATGTAGCCGGAAAGCATGTAGATGAATAAGAAATGCGGTGGAGTGATATCTAGGAATCTACAAACATCTGTTCTCTGTTTATACACCACTCGACCTCGCTGTACAGCTGTATTTGGCGGAAGGTCTCAGGCCTTCAGTGGTTTATCTTCGTAAATGATGTTTGTCTGAGCCTATCATGACCGATCGTTGGAATTTCCGGCCATTTTACTTACTGTAAATTTTTGCCGATTAAAACCGCAGTTTATTATAGTACCATTTCGACCAATCAAAGAGACGTACAGGGTTCTATAAGCTAGGGTGCGCGCTCAATAACGAAAAGTGAGCGCTCACTAGCGCCTCCCTTTATAAAACTACCAACTCAAAATAAACAGTTTACTTATTCCTGTAACGGGGCACTGCCGACTTGTACTGCTTCAGAACAAGTCCACTTCGCACTGCTTCAGTGCGAAGTGGCGCCTCACGTCACTTTACGTACACTACTACGTGCAGAAAAAGACTCTCTTTAAAACATTTGCTTTAAAGAGGGCTAAAGTAAACTGTATTTAATATAATTAAAGTCTTTTGTTTCTATCTATTTAATACTGACTTAACAATAAACTAATAAAATACATTTAATAAAGAGTTACCTGTCTCTCTCTTTGCGCGCGTCCAGTGCTGGCTGGACCGCGGAGCAAGTAGACATAATAACCTATACCTATTAATGGATAAGCTTGCCGAATATTACTACGTAAAGTAATATTCTCCAAAGATTTTCTACCTTTTAGATAATATATTAATTAACAGCCTTTAAGTGTTATAACTATGTAATGATACACCCCCTAACATCACCCCTCCCTTAAACGACAATCACTCTGATTGTCGTTGAATAGAGTGGTCACTATAAGACCACATAATTGAAAACGATGTTGATTGGTTAGAACAATCATTTTCAATTCTATTGCATGGTTAACAAGTTCATGCGCTATGCGAATAGTGCGGCGTCTTCGGCTGCGGTACATGCAGCCACGGGCGACGCATTATTGTATCTTGCGGCAAACGTTTTGTCTGCCGTAGTATCATCTTCTCCCGCAACACTAGATGTTGCGGGTGCACGTGGTGAGTCACTACGTGAGTGCGACCCCTCTTTGGCGGTCGTCTATGAATGCGAGTTGGACGAAATAACCGACTCGAGAAGAGCAGAACAGTCGCCTATTGTCGTCAGGCGGCTGACTATGAGCCTCAGAACGAGGGGGCTCAATCGGATAGACGAGCTTATAGCATTCGCTATAGCATGTTTGGTTCCGACAATGAGGATGATTCCTCATCGCCAGCACCGTCTCCCGTGCCGTCACCCGCACTTATTTTTGTGCGTGGTGATGACGATGGCGTAAGCCATCGTAATAAAAGTTTCTTGTGGTACCCCTGCTACAGTGGGTACCACTCAGGGGAGTGAAGACAACAAAATGTCTCATCTCGCCCCTGAGAAGAAGCCGTGGCTTTTGCCCGAACGGCTAATCAATTGCTTATCTTGAGAGACAACTCCTCACAATAAATATTCTTTATTTATTGCCACAAAGCTACATAGCCTTGATTCCAGCGCGAAGAACTTTCGCGCTGAAGAAGATATTTCTCTCGATGCTTTTCTTAAACATCGATGTGCAGTGGCAACGACAAGCGAGATTAATATTGTTGGTGCAAGCCTGGAGCGCGTTTATTTGCAATGTCAAAGACATTGGACGCGAAGCCTGGCTTCAAAGACTTAACGCAAGTCTGAAATTGAAATTTATTCGGTGCAAGGTATAAATTTCATCGGTTGTCACGTGAGGCAGGACTTCGACGCCTCACGTGGGGTGAGCCCTGTCCATGTTGTGTCGACAACACGAAACGAGTACAAGGGGATGTCTATTCCCATTCATCGCCCTGGGGAAGGGCTTGCATTTCTATCGAGATGCGCGATACGATTGACGTTTAGCAATCGATTTACAGGCGCCAGGGGCGCGTGTTTTCCGATGGACCTTCTGATCCATCGGTAGGTCTCGTCATACTGACGGACGAGGCCCTCAACGTCAACAACCAGCTGGGAACGAGGCTCCCCAGCTGTCATGCGAAGGTGGATAACCGCGCCAGCGAACCAGATAACTCGTTCGCTGCTCCTTCACATCACGGTGGTTTAAAATACGTTTCACAAGGATACGTTGACCACCGTGGGAATCCACCAATGGTTGTGGTGGAGGAGAAAAAATTAGGTCCCAACCATGTGTCGGATCTAGAGTCGAAGATCAACAAACTCGACCGCCACCTTTATGTATTAGAGGAGGGTCGTGAAGACGAGCGCGGTAAGCGTCACTCGTTGGAGCAGACGGTGCAGACTCACTATATCAAAGGTTGGAAAATCGTTAGAAGAGTGCGCACTCATTGTTGGAGTACGAACGGAAACGTCACGCTCTTCGTGATGAGCTGTCGTCAGCTCATCGCGGTTTCGAGGATTTTCGGACCCGACATGAGAATTTCCAGATTCAGCATAAGAATCCGGTTCGTGCCCACAAGAATCTTTCAGGGATTTTTTAAAAGGGTGGTCAGATCCGTCCTCGGAAGAAACCGCGTACTGATGGTACGGGCGGATCTGATCAACGTAAAACGTAGGATGTGTTCGCATCATCCGTGGCAATTCTATTGTGTACGCATTGCCTCTGCGATGCAGTACACGGAAAGGACC
>NC_090610.1:1367463-1403159 GCF_004359215.1 Bremia lactucae | reverse complement strand
TTATGGATAAGAATTCAGGAAATTACTATTTAAAGTAATTTCCTCCAAATATTATCTACCTTTTAGATAATATTAATTAACAACCTTTTAGTGTTAATTTCATGTAACGATACACCCCGTTACACAAAATGCATGGAAGAGCAGATGATCTTTCATGTAAAATTAATGATCTACTGTCTCGTGAGAGTCGTGTAAAAGGAATAGTTTTAATTACAAATGGAATTATTTATAGCCAATCAAACTACCTCAAACTTCGTGGGGAGAGTTCACGAAAAAGTTGGGCAGGTCTAGACATTTCCAAAATTAATACCTTACCCTGATTGCCCTAATATAGACCCTACCACCACCAGGTGGCTGACAAGCATAAATTAATCCGATAAATTACGTATAGAAGTAAATAGGAAGAAATACTCCTAGGTGTGTACCACACCACCCTTATAGAGATTAACGATTCCCACTAATAAAGTGACCGAGCTATCAAATTAAAATTTCTCGCTAGTCGAGCTACGATTTAAAATTTGGAGAAAAAATAGTCGGGATATATGGCCTTGTTACAGCACGAGCTCGTGGTTGATGGCGATATTATGCAAGCGCTGGACATGTGCCGGCGCCTTTTGCGTACCGAGAATAGCTATCAGCGCATTGAGACGGCACATTTGGTGTTAGAGCGGCTTCGTAGCAATAGCACCAATGACTCGGTTGACGACGTGAATGCGCTGCTACGGCTGCTGAGCATCTATGTTGCGCCCACGCGGGAGTTGACAGAGGAAATGTTATCGCTGCTGATATTCTGCGATCACCGTGTGCTGCTTATCCACCACTTGCCAAAGGTGAGGGAGGCTTTCTGTTATCATAGGTTGCGCCACTTATCGACTCATTCGGAGCTATAACAATGTCTTTTGAAGTTGACGTATCAATCAAAAGAGTGCGTACAGCTCGTGGTACAGAGTTATATGGAGCTGCTTGCTACGGATCGATCGCTGTTGGTGCCTGTACTGGGATCGCTGTCCGAAATGCCACTTGACATTAGCGAGAAGAACACGGTGGTTGAAGCGACCGAAGCACTGTTAGATGCAGTGGTTGAAGAGGACATTCCATCGGTCGTGCAAAATTTGCTGTCAATTGTTACCAAAAAATCGGCGCCAAAGGCACTTGCACGACTTCGAATGGAGTGTAATCGTATTCAATCAGGGACCTTGTCACTAACGATGGAGGTCATTGGACGTTATGCCACTACTGGTTCAGTAGTTTTGGCTGCACTACTTCGTTTGATTCGACTTGTGGATCCCTTAACGCGATTTGATGTTGTATTCTTGACATTCGTGATGGGAAAAGTTGCCGAAAATGAGGTAGATTCTTTATATTTATAGAATTATAAAACACGCGCACTCATTCTTATGCTCTTTGTAGCTGGCTGTACGGTCAACAACGTTGATTGCACAGAGCGGCCGATTAAATGGCCGAATAATGCGGGAAGTAGTGACATTACTTGTGCGACCAGAGTGGGCATCCTTTCTCCCATCTTTGGTCCGTTTTTGTAGCTGTCTTCTTGCAGTAAGCTTTCGTGAGCGCACCCAAGCAGCACTGGCATCAAATCTCATCGCTAGCTCTGTGGATTCCCTCATCGCTCTCATTGAGTTTGGGACAAGTGTGCAAGCAGAGGTACGACAAAACGCATTTCGAAAAAAACTATATTCTTATGTGAGTGTATGCCTTTATCGCTGCAGGCTTTGATCCTTCTATTGACAATTGTAAGTCAACCAAAAAAACTGCTTTTGCTTAGTAAGGCAAAGGCTGGGCAGCTTACACGCAGTGTATTGTGTTGGAGTGTTGCCGAAGTAATTGCAGTACGTTTTCTAGAACTTGCTAAAAGAAATGTGAGTGCACTGGCGTCTTCATCGCACTTGTTTCTTGATCATTTGCATGGGATCGCTTCCACTTCAAATGAGTCGGAAATTGACGAAAAATATCCGTCTTACATACTTGAACTCCTTTGCTCAACCATGGCACTACTGACGAAAAACGAACGCGGTATTTATTCTCTGCTTATGATAACTATTCAAAAACAGCTTGTTTCTCGAGTGGGGGTCTTTCATAATCCTTATGCTCAGCAAGCGTGTCGACAACGGTCACGGCATACTCGTGCTAGTGCAGTTGAGATAAAACAGCTCATGGCTGTCTTCTTAACAGGACATTTGCTAAAGCACCAAGCTGTGGTGGAATGTCGAGATCGAAATTCGTTAGCGGATTGGATGTTGCGTCTTGTGACCTCTACGAATCAAGACGAGACTCTTCTTCACGTGCTGCGCTTTGTGCGAGACGAATTAAATCGGACGCGGGAAGTATCAGCCTCACAATCAGAGCGAACGGTTCTAGCCTCGGCTATATTTAAAGTATTTCAGAAGAAAGGTTTGTGCTGGACACCTCGCGATCAAATGAATAAGCGATTGATGAAAGACTCTGATTGCATCATTGCATTTGACAACATGTATACCACCACAAATGCTGATGAAGAAGAATTCACGAATCCCCTGGTTGTGGATGCCACTGAATTTGTACAGAAGATGCAGTTTGGTACTCCTTTACCTTCATTCAATATTAATGATGCTCAAGAACTCGAAACAATAAAAAGGCTGACGGAGGAAGAATACCTGATGAAAATTTGTCTCCTTCAGGAATTGTTTTACTGTTACTTAGAGTTTGCGCTTCCAGCTGAAAAGCCTAGAATTGTGGATGCTGCGTTTGCCTTACCATCAATTTATAAAGCAGGGCTTAATGCCCAAACCTCAGAATCAGTCGAGCCATTTGTGTTGAATAATGTTATTTGGAATCTTGTGTGTGGGCTTGACATAGCAGTGACGTCTACAAACTTCATTGCGGAGCAATGCAATGCAACAATTGCCAGCTTGAAGCCGAAACATGACTCCGTGTTGCAGCTTTCACGCATGGCAGCGCGATTACATGTATGCTTAGAACAACGCGAAATCTTGGAGCTGACACTAGCGGCCCAAAAACGAAATCTCCAAAAGCATTTGAATATGCTTGACGATACATCGAGTTCTCGGCATTCTCCAACACGGAAAAACGAGCTGGAGTGGTTGCTGCTGGAAGTTACGATCGTGGAGCAATTACTTAAAGGACAGCTATGTCGAGTACAAGGAGAACTTCCAAGGGCTTCATTGTTTGGGCTAGATTTCCATGTGATGTGCATGTACTTTGGAAGACAATACAAGGAAATCTTTAACCCACCCGTGCCAGAAGCTTACGAGCTGGAGTTACTTCACGTATTCAATCGGCATTTACAGTCTGATGGTGTCGCTCCTTTAGGATCAAATGATTGCAATATTTCGTCGGAGACAATTGGTAAAAATTTAAGATTTCTTACCTCAAGAAGAGAAGGGCGCCGAACTTTAAAGTGGTTATGCTACCGTTCTATGGAACTATGCCACGCAATAAGCAGCGAAGAGTTTGATGAATCAGAAAGCGATAAGAACGACGATTTTAAGATCGCTTCTGGTGAAAGAGCTAGCAAAATTTTGATGGCGTACAGACTGTCATGCATTTACGATTCATATATTGTCATTTTGGAAGCGTGTCGGATTGCTACGGCAGCAGGCGATTCGACATGGTCGCACACAATAATGGAGCTTCTTGCGAAGGGTTCCAACGATGACACTATCTATTGCGAAAATCCTCAAGGGTGGAACGAGATATTCTTTCGATTTTTGGCTCGACAGTGTCTTGAGTTGACGGTATGACTTGTCGATACATGCGGTAAAGAGCATGCTTGTGCTAATTCTTTTTGTGTGTGTGTACACTAGGATCCAACGCTTGCTTGTCGGGTTATTGATGTTATAATATCGCTCGTAGTGAATACGAGAAAAAGCCCACTGATCAGTCAGCTTTGTTTGGCTCTGTTGCACCAGATATTCCCGTCACATCCTACTCCAAGCAAATATGAGAGCGACACAAGGAACTATTATAACGATATCCCCTCGAGGCCGCTACCGAATGCTGTCGTGCTACCGAGCAATGGCCGAATGAGTGCGCTGGCGAAGCATCGGTGCAGCTTATTAAAGTACCGCCATATCGCATACCTAGTCGTTGGATCCTGGGCGTACTCGACCACTGCGTCCACAGGGTCAACCCTGCTTACGCACTATGTAAATGAAATACGTAATCTTATTGACGCTGCCGTTCCACAGCAAAATTCGGAAGGGCACAAAATGTGCCTTGCCAGTGTCGCTCCAAGTGATGAGGAATCCGATAAAGATGACATGGAAGATAAGCGTAATGAGAATGAGCTTGCTGTGATTGCAAATGGGGAACATATTGTATTGAAAAGTCTGACAAACGAGTCGATGCCATATTTTCTCGAGGCTGTACTCTTGTGTGCGCTTGCTTCTCTACACCGAGCAGTACCAAAAAAAACTAACGCTCCAGGCCTCACTAATTCAAATCCGTTTCTGGATTCCTGTCGCGCAATGCACGTAGTTCAAAATGCTGTTAATGTTTTTGCGCATGCTGAGATTTGCGGATTTAATTTGCCGTTAAGGACGAACGTAGTGGTACTGAGAAAAGCAACCTTTGCGACGCGAACTGCTCAGTCAATTATCATCAAGTGTATTGCTTGGCGCGTGGAGCAAAGTGTGACGGATAAATTTGGCGCCTTGACACATTTGAGTATTCTGTTTGGTGCTGCTAACGCAATGAAAGCAACAATGGAAACGTTGTTATCGGTGTTTCAGGAACGTGTCTTATTAAAAATGCAGCTTAATGTGAACAGTCGCCGAAAAAGAGGGTGGGCCAATCCATTGTTAGCAAAGACGTACGGGAAAAAATTTATTACACGCCAATGCATTTCAAAAGCCGAAGCAAAGCTATTGCCATTCCTCTCTCACGCCGTTCAAGAGCTCCATGACTTCTTACAAAATCAAAGGTACAATAGATAATTTATAGCAACTAATTGTTGCATTCAATGTTTGATCTTCTTTTCTTCTGTATTATCATTGACAGCACGGTGAATAATATCAATTTAAAAGTGGCGAAGGCCGATTGGAAATGTGCAGCAAGTGTGTGGAGCGAGTATAAGCATCATGAGGTTATGCTTAGCGATGTTAAGCTTGTTGCCGCATGTCGATCACTTCAGGAGGAAGAGCTAACAACTACGCTATTAAAAGATTGGCGTACTGCTTTGCCTTTTGACACCGATGATATTGCAAGTGATCTTGACGATGATGAAGAGGTCGATGAACTCAATGAAGAATCGCTGTCTGAAGACGAGGACGATGGTTTTGCTGTCAAGTCGTATGCTTCATCGATCCGCGAGAAGAGCGCTGCAGGGCTAGAGTTAAATGAATCGGAACAACGTGTGATAAAACTTCACGACAATGAGGATCTTGGGTTTCCAACTATTGTCGTCAATTACAAAAAGCAAAAGACGACACGTAGCTGCTGTATTTTTCCAGCAAATTCTACTTCTCTGACCTAAGCGACTCTATCCGAGCTTTGACAATTTTTGTTTTTGACGCGAGCGAAAGATATCGTGAGCCGGTCGCTTGCTAATTACTCCAGAGGCGCCATCCTCGTCACCAGGATTGCTATTCTTTTCAGCCTCAGCAGCTTGCTGCTGAAGCTGCTGTTGATGCTGAAGAGCTAGCTGCTGCTGCATCTGTTGCTGCTGCTGTTGTGCCATCTGCTCGACGTGCGAACGAGGAGGGAAATCAACAAGCAGCATGGCGCGAAAGATGTGCTCCACATCAGCAATTGGTCCATTCCAAGGCAAACTTAAAGGCAGCATCCGCGCAAATTCCTTCAAAAAGTCGGGGAGTGGAGGGCCAGGAGTTTGTCTGCTTTTTTTACGCACGTGTTCAGAACCCACAACATAGATAGCCTAATAAACTGAACAATGCACCTTTCCGAGTTCCCACCAAATCCGCCTAAGAGACCTGCACCGCCAATCACTTCTCTGTCTTCTCCACTGTCAGCAATATCAGCTCTAGACGACTCATCACGAAACGAGGTCCGATACATGTCAAGAAATGTCTGATCACAAGTCGTCGGTGGTCGCAAGTCTAAAAAAGAATAGCGTTGAATGATACTAAGCAATCCTTTCATTTCCACAAAAGGTTCATCTGGGAACGCCATCGCTCGCCGAGCTTCTACTTTGGCTACTGTCGCGAGATCACCACCACTGGCCACCATCGTGTGTTCGAACTCAACATATCGATCCCAAATTGATCGTGAAACCTCAGAAGGCATGACAGATAACACCTTTTCAAACAAAGATCGCATATCTGTATAAAATAGAAAACTTCGTCACCTTCCAAGTCGAAAACATTCTTATTATTTAACCACTTACTATTATCATCATTCAAATGGCCAAGAAAGTCGAGATAGCACAATACATATGCTGGTTCCTGAATACATTTCTTCAGACCTAATTCAAAAATTTTAAATGCAATATCCTTTCCAGCTTCCGAGTTGTCGCTGTAGAACTCTAGTAGTGCTGCAAAAGATTACTCACATTCGTATTAAATGGTGTCGAAAAATTGACAAGAAAAAGTGACAGATAGGCCTTTGCCTACCTGAAGCAGCAAAGACGTGGTAAGTGCACGCTCCTTCCCGCTCATCTTTGCGTGCCCTCTTGAAAATTGCACGAGCTTCAGCGAGACCCTTTGCGCCGTAGGCACGACGAGCAAAGCGTTGGTACGTAACATAAGCAAGAGCCGACCCGCGATCTGTAATAAGCCTTTCGTATATGGCTTTCGCAGCCGGTATGTCTCCGCGCAATTCGCAATGGTCGGCATATGCAAAGCGGAGATAGCTCGAGTCAGGAATCACCTCAATTGCACGTTCAAATACGCTACTTGCTGCATCAGGATCGTTTGCCTGATTTTCGTACGAGGTATACTGATACCATGCCTCAGGAAAATGCCTTTTGACGCTTAAAAAGAGCTCAAGCGTATAGCGCATGCGTGACTTAAGTCGCAATGCGTCTAATCTTTCCGGATTGCTCATCTCAAACGCAATGATTTTTTGCCAATTGGCCATATCCATTAAATCAGCTCTTGACGTTGTTGCGGGTACTGCCAAAATGTTCGTATTAACCGCATCATAGAAGCTTTTGCGGTCTCGTAGCACTGCTCGTGCCGCGTCAAACTTTGGTCGAAAGACTTTGAAAAAATTGAGTGCCAACACTTCATTGTTTGGGATTGCTCTTTCAAATTTTTCATACTCACGCCAAATCGTTTCCATACCTACAAGTGGCACCATTACCATTCGATGGTAGAGCTTTCTTACGTTTAGGAAGGCCTGCAAATCTTGTTCCTCCAGTAAAAAACCCAAATACATTTGCCAGATGGAAGCCGCGTGAATAGAGCCGCCGACTCTTTCAAGAGCTAGTTCAAATGCATCGACCATAAGCTGCTTAGCTGCCGCAATAGCTGACGCATCCTTAGAGTCCACGGCTACGTCCACCTTAACGACCTTAGTAAAGTCCAGATAAAAGCGCCAGAGGTCCACATGAGGACACCGCAGCTGCATAAGCGACTTCTTTATGATATCTTGTACACGATCGTACTGTTTCTCTCGCAGTTCATGCTCGGCGTAGAGCTTCCACCATCTTCCAGAAGTGGGAAATTGCTTTAAAAAAGTCTCGTAGTGCTCGCGCGCTTCGGCAATTGGCAGCAACTGCACTTCATTTAATAAAGCGATCCAGGCATCAGTATTCCACTGATCAGTCTCAATAGCAGCGAGACAGCGCTTAAATTTTGGCGAACGCTGGCGTTGTAATTGGCTCAGGTCAGCATCTTCCTCTTCCTCGTCGGCATCTTCGTCCATCCACGCCTTCTACATAGCAGCAGTTCAAATGTGAAAAATAGTGCCAAATGTTAGCAATCAGATGCCGCTGTACAGGGGGGGTGGATGCCACTTGTGGCGCCGCAATGGGCTCGTCTTCCTCAGAGCTGTCCGACGCCATGAGACTTTGTTTTGACCCGACAATTAAATAAAATAATTAACAAGATTCAACATATAGTGACGAGCGGGAATCTCACAATTTTAGGCTGAATTGACTACTCGGTCATTATCATATCAATTAATAATTGCCATTATTTGCGAAGCAGAAACGACTTCAAAAACAGATGCCTGGATGACAATGCCATACTGGCTAACATGATAGTGTAATTTGAGAATTTTCTTGAACACCAAACAGAGGTTATTCAAATTGGAGAGATCAATGAAAGTCGACTTGAATGAAATTTTTTTGGCTAAAAGTTTTGTAAAATTTGTCTGCTGGATAAGCGTCGCTTTCTGATTCCAAAAATCGATTGGGTACAATGCAAATGCGATGTACGTTATGCAATCATATAAAAACTAGACAAAAGTTTTGCTCTAGACGACTGTTTGCAATCGTCATGCCAGACAGCGGTTGGGGGGGGATATTTAGCGGCTATATTTGCGAGCTTTTGAAGGACAAATGTTGCTTTTTTAAAAGACTGCATCGATAATGAAGACGATTGCTTTATGCTGCCATATGGACCACCAGCAGCTGACTAGAATTTTAGCGGTATACTCGACGTAATTTTACCGCGTCAGAAAAAGATCATTCTTATTTTCATATATACTTTTATCCCTTTCTCAAAACCCTAATTAACGACAACGACACTTTGCATTTTTAAGGCAATCAACGCCAGACAGAAAAATTGTCACAAAAAAACGTTTCCTACTGTTTTTGATATTTTTGCAATTCATGTCAAAATTGTTGACACAAATTCTGTGTATCGCCCATACCGGAATGCATGTTGCTGCTAAAGGTGCCGCCATCGATAGATACTGGGCCTATAATTTAGACGTCTGGAAACTTCGAGGCTCATTGCGATCAGTTGCTATATTAAATGTGGCATATGAAGGCAACAAACACATAGCTCAAGCAGTCCAATATATTCGCTTTTAAGATTTGCTTTTACATTCCAAATGGCGGTCTTCGAAAATAGTTTGGGGAATAGGACATTGACTTTAGAAAGTTTCGTGAACGACACAGTAATTCCGGAAATGTCCATATTGATTGTAAAGCTTGAATCAAAAACGCGGCCCTCTGTTCGAATATTTCAAAGCCCGATTTGAAGCCAGAAAACAAGCTACTATTTATAGATAAGGAATGCCTTTTCAAGAAATTCACTTCGGTATTCCCGAACTCAGCATGTATATTTTGCCTCACAGTCAGAGATTCGGATTTAAGCGCTTCTTTCCCTTAAAGTTCAACTACGAATGTGAAACTAGCGCACATTATGATCGGAAAGCGCATGTTTGGATTGTAATTGTGCAACTTTCACGAAGACTACTTCGAAGCCTCGAGAGATAAATGAAATGACTGTTGAACTGAGAATTAGTGTTTCATTGAAGTTGGGATCTAATGATAACAATATAAGTCGTATGTTTCTGAGCAAAGAACAAAACGGCCTTTACAAAAGCGATAAATGCGGCAGCTATTGATAAGAAGTATAAACTGCAAACAAAATGTATTGTAGATCGCGGGCACCATTGCATTCGCTAGGTCTACTTGAATCCAGAAATTAATCGAAGACTCGGGCGACATGCGACAAGTGGGTCAATTTCAGCAACGAATGACGCAACAGCTTTTAAGAGGTTTGAAAAAACTGCTACTTTTTATTGTGGTCAATAATTTTTACATTTCCCTGAGATTCATCAAAATTTCCTGTGCTATTTCCAGTCTTTCACCATTAACTCTGTGACTTTGTCGCGAATCTGACAAATAAACATTATGACAAAAAATTATAGACATTCTATTTGTAAATCCGAAGAAAAGTTTGAAGAAGGCAAGGACAATCAATGCTAAAACCAATGTCTACTTACGTGATGACAGCATAACTTGAAGGAGAATCGCTATTTTAAGCAGCAAAGGTCCATTAAGTAGCTTCAACTCTCTGGCCTTGAAACGCACGTCCGTGATAGTACCACTTTTTGCTTGACAGCGACCTAAGTTATGACAACATAAGACACTAACATTAACAATATAGTAGCCATCAGCGCGAACAAAGACTTACCAAGCAAGTAGATCTTCTTTGCTAAGGAAATCAAATATACGATAGAGCGATGTTTGGTCTAAACATCGCCAACTGAGAGCTGTAAAAGCACAGATAACACTCATTTGTTAATCGCTCACCTCTTATTATGTTTCCCATAACTTTCGCACCTCGCAATTCCCAGCAAAGTTCTTCAATTTGATCCTCCACTACCAGCCTTTTTTCGTTAATCAACTCGCGTTCCTCTTCATGCTGCTTTAATTGCAACTGCAGCTCTTTAATTTGATAATGAAGAAAGTTGATCGTTTGATTTTCCGTCTGCAACTGAGTCTCCAGTCCATCGTACACTGCCTCAGTCTGTTCGAGCTTTCTCTCGCGCTCAAGACGCGCCTGGGACGCCAGCTGCGTTTTTTCGGCTTCCGACAAGGACAAAGCCTCTTGCTTAAGTTCCACATGGTACGCAAGCTGTTTTGTATTAAGCCACGAAAACGAATTGTCCCATAATAAAAGCGCCATCCCCGGTCCTGTAAGGCTAAGCTGACCTTCAACTAGCTGCTTCTGGCTTTCGTATCGCTGCGAGCTCAATAGTTCAATCAGACTCCCGTCAGCGCAAATCATTTGCACCCCGAAATTTACATCATAGTTCCTTGTTGAGAATGTGTAATGCAGCTCTCCTTTTTCCGCATCCAGCTTAATAGGAAGCTGAAAGCCGCCTGAAGCTGCGATCGGTACTTGCGAGCTTTTCCACTGGAGCTCATCGACAATAAGAGGCTTGTGCTTAGGGCTTTCAGTGCTGGACACGTGCACATTGCTGCTTATTTTATTAGTAAAAGGCCTGTCAAGGTCTTCAAGCAGCTTAGACCACACCGGACGCGAGTTTAATCGATTAATACGCTGAATTCTTTGTTCATGTTGCTCGAGCTTCGCGTGCACGCGCTCAACGCGTCGCTCCTTGGCGCGTCGCGTCATTGTGAAATTTTTAGAAATCGCATCATAAGTGAGTTTCAAATATTTGCACTCGTGCAGAATTTGTGCTATATTGAGATTGGTATTGTCGCATTTTTCTTGTAAATCTCAAGGCCTTAATCGAGTCGCTGAGTTTTTTATAAAAATTGCGCAAACAAACATTAAAAAGAAGCTGATTTGAAAGATTTCGGTTGGCTTTTGGTTGAGCCATTTTAAAAAGTTACAGCCACAAGCAAATCCAGATGACCTCTCACATGTTTTGAGGTGAGGCCAGCCAAGGTGTTTGGTAAGCTATCGGAGCTAGTCAAAAGTGTAGTGAAAAGAGAATTAATGTTAGCTAGGTCGTTAGTTCGACGATGCTACCTCTAAGCCCATGCGAATCGATGCTACGATTTCAATAACCACAACAATGAGTCAACCTCATCTCCACACACATATCCGGAGTGTCGTCTCTGTTACATAGTGCATAGAGTACCGAGCTACTCTATATCACCAACAATCCCCTTCGACTAGAAGTCTCTAATCTTGGTATTATCCAACAGTGAATTGAATTTCTTCGTCGAAATCGGTGTGCGACTTCGTTTCAGTACTCTTGAGCTCGATGATTTTGTCCTTCACTTGGTCGCGCACAAAATAATATTTAAGATCGATATGCTTGGCTCTCCTCTGGTAGCCGTCATTCTTTGCGATGGCAATTGCCCTCTGGTTGTCCTTGTGTATCGGTATTGCATAGTTGATCTGCACTTGCATCTCGTTCTGCAAGCTTGTTAGTTCATAGCACTTCATGTACACATAAAGAATGATAGACATATTTTGCTTCCGCTGTACGCTCTGCTGCATCTTCGAATTAAAGATCACTGGTGCACCGTTGCTCATGACGAAGACTTCTCATGTCAATCTGCGGTTGTGCTTGCCGCTAGCCCAGTCCGCGTCCGTGTACGCGCTCGGCTGTAATATGTTCAAATTATCCTCATAGGAAATTCCTTTGTCCTTCGTCATCTTTAGATACCGCAAGACTCGTTTGGCTGCATTCCAGTGCTCTTCCTATGAAAATTTTAGATGCCGGCTCATCTGGCATACTGCATATGCAATATTTGGTATCATATCTGTTGCCACGTACAACAATGAACCCACCAACGACCGATATGGTCGATTCTTCATTCTTAAGTCAATTTTGTCCATATTGATCATAGTTTGCCTCAAGTATTTCTTACTGCTTTGAGTCGACTTGGTTAAACTTCTCGATCATTCTTGATATTCATGTCCTTGGCTGATTTTCAGTCTTCGCTCATCTCCCAGGTACTTGACTTCAATTAAGAGAATTATTGAACACCTCCCAAAATCTTAATCTTGAAATAACTTTAAAATTGAGTTGCCACTTCATTTATTGGGCCAATTATGTAATATTGCACACTTCGGTTGGTAAACCGTTGTTGTGGTACATTTACTGTATGGCTAAATACCCTTTTGCTCTAATTAAAATAGTTAATTACTAAAATTTAATTTATTATTGGTAACACGTGTGGCAGCCGCCAGAATTAAATCTGGCAGCCAAAATCTGTTTTTATTTTGTTAAAGTAAGGTTTCAAATTTAAATAATTGAATAAAGTTTGGTTCCCCCTTTTGATCTTACAGCATCTAGTGCCTTCCTGAGGCTTGCGCATTAATCTACGAGAGAAAGTAACCTTTTTAAGGTATATACTCTCGGGCACAAGTTGCCACTTGGTTCTACATATGCCTGAATCTCTTGAACATGGATTCGTTACGCTCTACGTGCTTGTACAACTCACTGTGTTGTTGAACCTTTTATTTCTATAGAAATAAGCGACTCTCTGAGTCTAAAAGTCTTTCTCTGACTTAAAAAGCAAGGAGCTCCGTTACACTGCGAAACATCACAAATGCTAGCTGACATCATGACGAAGGGATTACCAGGACCACGCCATAAGGAGTTAACTGATGGGCTTGGTATTCATGATTGTTCGCGTTGAGGGGGAGTATTGAGGGTTATGGTAAGGTAAAGTACACAACCCAAACCGGTTCAATCCGAACCGCTGACTCATTTTTCCGACGACGATTCTCTGACGGTGATTGTCCGACGGCCCCTGGTAGCACTCGTAGTCAATCTACGCCTGAGGCTTTACAAGACAAAGCCTCTGCTGAAATGGACACTTTCCCGAACTTTCAGGGGCGAAACGCGCAGCGTTTGAGAAGCTCAAAATCTTGTTTGGGCTAGAACACATTGAGTCATCATAATCTAGGGACCAGAGGTTCTGATGCAAGGCTTGAAGCCTTTATGCAAATATAATTCGTTCCTTATCGGACAGGTCCAGAACCACTTAGCGGCGTTTTTTGCCGACCCGGTCCATTTCTGTACCTGATCCAGAGCCTTAGGCTCGCCCCCTTGTTGTCAAAGTTAAAACATTTGAGGTGCAGGCGGCCACGTCTTAATGCGGCAACGCTGTACTCAAGTACACACCTTAGCACAGCAATGAAGCTATTTGACCGTCTTCTCTCACGTGCAGTGAGGATTTTGGTGGGCGCCTAAGCGACCTAACTCAACGAACTAAGTGCCATAGTTCAAGTGACGTCACAGGAGCGGTAATCCGGCTCCACGTGCGCACTTGAGAACTAGAAAGTAGTTTTTAAACTTATCTATATTTAATAGTATTAAAATATAAATTTCTATCTTAACCAATCGTAAGATGCCAGCTCTGCAGATAGACACTAAAATGTATTGCGAGCGTATCTTTCTGAAAACCTCGCGTAACGGGTAACGCTAGCCGTCATCCCCGCTAATGTGAATGCCCTCAGAGACATTACATACACAAGGGTGGGTTCACAATGTGAACCACATCCAAGTAGTAGGTACAATAACATCACTTAAGTAATTGACCATCCCCATAAGTACACAAAGTGTACTTAACGGGGATTGTGTAACATAGGGCAACTTAAGCCCGTTAAACCGTTCCCCCCTTTAAGAACGAATTTACATTTTGCAAATTAGTCAAAAAGAACCGAGGGAATAGCGAGCTGCTTTACGCGTCGCTTAGTTATCTCATTCTTTCTTGCTACCAGTGTATCACTCGGTGCAGAAGATCACCTTAGAGAGGGCAAAGCTGAGGGTACGTCTGCAAAGACACCCGCTCAACCACGCGCGCGAAGCGCACGCGCCGCGTAAACACGCTGCCGTTGCTCAGCGCCACAGTTACAGCGCTGGCAGCTACTGCTGCTGTCGCGTTGACTGGGCTGAATGATCCATCCCACTTTCACAGTGAGAATGTCGATCCGTCGCTCATTATCGATTACAATGAGTCGACACCGCTGCTATCACCTCATAGTAGTAATGAAGACATCGAGATAATGAGAAAGGATGGTGGCGCTTGAATGTGGGCGGTAATAATACTAGCCAGGTATGTCAGCCCGTATCGGGTACTACATCACCAAGGCAATGCGTACACGATCGAGCTGCCTCGAAGTATGCGTACGCATCCTTCTATGTTCGAACCATTAAGAATAATTGTCAGAGCATAATACTTTTGTGATTTACCCAACGGAGAAGCAGCGGCAACTTAATGGGCAGCGCTCTCATTAACGGTCGCTGCGCTACCCAGCGCAGACGACGAGACAGCATTAGAAAACTTTGTTGTCTCCATGTTGGGAGCAATTAGTGAAGTTCGGATGGGCAAAAAAAGGATTGCGTAAGCTGTTCACGTAAGACGGTGTATGCATTGTAGAAGTATGCACTATATTATTGATGGCAGATTCTACCACCGGCAAGAACTCGCTCCAACTCGTAAAAGAGTGGACGTATCCGCGAAGTATTTCCTAAAGGATACGGTTTGCACGCTCCGTCAGACTCTGTTTCAGGATGATTAGTAGTTGACATCCCCAACTATTTTCCAAGTGCTTTAATTTTTGTTTGCCAGATTCCGCCGTGAATCTAGGGTCTCGATCTAAGACCAGCCTGCGGTGTAGCCCATGGAGTTAAAAAATATCGTGTCAACACAGACACGAGCACAGCCTTTAGCTGTGATCGACTACGGGACTGCAGTAAGATGTACCATTTTGCTGAAACGATCAATAAAACCAAGAATACCATTATTATTCTTGTGATCGTCGTCGGGAAATTCGAAGACGAAGTCTATAGATACGAACAGCCAACACTCTACCAGAATAGCAGAGGTTGTAACGGAGCACGGGATGAAGGACAAGATCTCATCCGTTGACAAACTTCAGAAGCACGTATGTACTTGCGGACGACCTCATACTGGCGTGGCCAGCAGAAGTCGCGACTTACCGCGAGATAAGTCTTTTCACGTCCACGATGACCACTTATTGGTGTATCGTGGCACTGATAAATGATGCGTAAACGCAAATCATTCTGGGTGGTGATTACGAACACGAGATGTGTCGCCATCAATGGCTGTGTAATACAGTAACCTATTGCGTATTGTCTACCGATCAGTTGAGAATCTATACGATTTCAACAATCCTTTTAAGAATCGTTGGGATTGTTTCTAAGGTAATACACCACCCCTTTAAGAGCCTTATCTTGTTGGTAAGCTCTTTTAACGTCGTCGAGTAATGTTGACGACGGGACACTTATTGTTACAACAGCGGTCTTATGCTCACTGTTCGCTTGCGCAGTCGGCTCAAAATCGGGCTGGCCCGAAAGGACATCAGCAACAACGTTAAGTCGTCCTGGTTTATACTCCACGGAAAGTTATACTCCTCGATGGAAGACAACCATCACGCCATTCTTTGCGAGAAATATGGACTGCTTACGGCCGTGCGTAAAGACGCATGGTCCATATGTACAATTAACGGTTTATCTAATCGATGGCGTCACAGATCACATGAAATGGTCGGTCTTGGTCCGCAATCGCCAGGATTGGCAATTGCATCAAGCTTTGCTTAATATCCGCAAAGGAACGCTACCAGTCAGCGTTTCATGACCACTTTAATTTTTTTTCCAACAAAAAAGAAAGACGTACTGTCATTTCGGCATAATTGCGTGAGTACTTGTGCAGATACGCCGCTAAGCCGAGGAACCTTTGAAGTCCCTTTACATCGACTGGCACAGGCCAATCGGTAATTGATTTGATATTTCGGATTTCGGGTCTACACCGTGTTTCGCCCCCAAGATGTGGCATTTCGCTTGCAGCGAATATACACTTCCTGAGATTTGCATACTTGTGCTTACGCATTGGTGTAAGAATTTCGGACGTGGGTACGATGTACTTCAACCTCCGACTTTTCGTTCATGGCTCTGCTATGAAGAAGACATCATCAAAATGACTTAATGCGAAATCCCGCACCGGTCTCAACAGATTCGTTACACATCATTTAAATGTCGCAGGGGCATTACTAAGTCCTAGTGGCATAATCAAGTCCATATGGCATAACAAGCCACTCTTATAGCATTCCGCTTGTTGTTGCTGTGAACGTTATATACTGTTCACACATAAGGATCTGATAGAATCCATTTATCAGATCCATTGACGAGAAGATAGTACCCTATAACATACATTCAATGATTATGTCGTTTCGTGCTATCGGCGTTTGACCCGGTACGGTTGCAGCATTCAGTTTATTGAACGCATGCACTATCCGCCACCGTCTTGTTGCATTACGCACACGAAGGTCAAAGAGCTACGTGAATCGGCAAAGAATTTGTCGATCGCTAATAGCTTCATGACACAGTGTTTTTCGAACATGGAGTTAGGTCTATTTCGTGTCGAGCGCCTTTTACGTTAGACAACTCGCACGGCACTGATTCATGGAAGGCATCCTTAAATTCTATTAATCCTTATATTGAGGGTAAGTCATTAAAGACGCACAGGTTGGGACGTAAGACGTTCAATCCGAGTCTTCTCATCGAGGATACTTTCGTCCATCGATGAGCTACTGATAATTTGTTCGTTCTCAGGATATACTATTTTTCATCGAATATCAGCCACGTAGTTGTCATCTGTGACAAGTGTGCAGATCTGCTTGACTTTGCCACTACGCACATCACGCAAGAATTGTTTAGATTCAAGCGTTGGCAATTGAGTTATCTCCGAAGTTGATTTCGGAGGCGCTATCAGATCAACTTTATAAGCGCCTTCACTTGGTTCATTGTTTACTAAGACATTTATTGTCTCAGTTTCCTTTTTAGGACTTATTTTCAAATGTACTTGGGAACCTTTGACCTCAGCATTCCGGGAACTTATTCCCACATATTCTTTGAGAGTTATTCCCTCAAGTTTTTTGGAGGAGTATTCTCCCCAACTGCCTCTAGCTGTGGCTGCGCTACCACAGCGAGATTCTCTACGATCGACTCTCCAGTTGATCTAGGTTTTTCGCACTATCTCTTATAGACGGGCGTTTTAAACTTTCTTGGATTTGCTTTCCGTTCAAGTATCTTTGTTTCGTACCACTCAGCTTATTCGAGTGGTCGAACTGCCCATGAGTCGGCACGTCCGGCAAGTTGGCCATGCCAAATTTCACTTTCGTCGCATCATCACTGATACGGCGAGCTTCTATGGCGTCGTCTAATTCGACGAACCGTCTTATAGAGACAGCCTTAAGCTTAAATATTTCGATCTTTAAGCTTTCGGGTCGATGCGGAAGCGTCGGCCTATTAGTAGCCTTTACATTCTGATGTCTCAGTAGTTCTAATTGTTGAGTACTCTGATCTCTCAACACCCTCGCGTGTTGAGAGCTTTGCTGGTGAAGCAAGGCTACTTTCTCTCGGGCCGCGTCGATTTCATGCTGTATAAACTTGGCTATGGCTGCATGCTGTTCATCTCTGCTCAGAGTGTACAGCATGGCTCAAACGGCTGGCCCGCCTACGACCGAACTCAATCGTTCGATCACTCTCCATTCAAGGTCACTCAAATGAGTGAATCATTCACGCGTTGCGTAATAGCCTTCTTGAGGGGCTGGGAAGCTCCCTTCTTCTTCGTCCAACATGCCCATGTTGAGTGGAACGTGCGTAGGTCGTTGAACGGATTACAAACTTGTACAAGGTGTAATGGGGCACCTTTCACTAGTACAAATGATAACTACTAGTTAACGTAAATCTAATTACAGTGTAGGTGAGGTGTTTGAAAGTTTACGTACACAAAGGTACCGCGAAGGCTTTTATGAAGCTAAGAAAAATTGGCTTAAAGGTCTAGACTAATGGTTTTGAATAGAGAAAAAGTAAAGCTGTATCTGTGTATTTAGTTTTCTACGTAACGATCTTGTTCCTACTACTGACATTTTTGATAATAACTAACCAAGTATGGCGCCTCCTTGCGCACCGCACAATCGTGTCTTTAAACGATTGCTGGGGTTGATTTAGACTTAAGTTAACCAAGCCATAGAGCTAATGTCTTATTGCATCATTATTACCAAATTTGGTAATATTGGAACTAATTAAGTCAAAATTAATAAAGATAATTATTTTGTACGTCTTCATTTATATCCTCTCACAGAAAATAATGTTTTTTATTCTTCTTATAGAAAATAATACTCATGAAACGGGATACCCCGCTACTGATAGGCGATACCTTTAAGAGTGCTTCCCACCAACTTAATTATAAGTAACGAAAAGCATTAAAATTAATGCAGCATTTAATTAACCTCTATCCTTACATGATCCGACAAATTGTGTTAATATTAGTCGCGAAGATGACCTACAGCCTAACCTCAAGTATTATCTGACAAGGCAGTGCCACTGCCGACTTTTTTCTATAAAGCAATTTTATAGATAATAAAGCCAAGGAAATGATAAATGACTACTATTAATTAATTTTAAAAGCGTTAGGATCTAGTAATGGCTGGTAATGAGAAAAGCGTTAAGAAAGTTTGGCTAAGAATAATACGAAAACAATGAGCAGACGTGCTTCTTTGATTCTAAGACTTCTCGTTCAATTTGATTTTTTTTTAAATTCTTTAGTTTATATGTAGCGGAGCTACCTCGCTCTTAAAGTCAGAGGAAAACCTTTAGACTCAATGAGTCTCTTAATTATATAGAACTAATGGATTCGACAACTCAGGAGTCGTACAAGCTATTTAAGCTTAATGAATCCTATTTCAAGGGATTCAGGGGTTCGTAGAACCAAGTGGCAGCTAGTGCCCAGGAGAATATTCCTTAGAAAGGCTTCTATCTCTTACAGATCAATGCACAAGCCTTAGAAAGGCACTTAACGCTTTAAGATCATAAGAGGAAATGCACTTTATTTGTTTATTTTTTTAAACCTGACCCTAGCTAATTTTAAAATAAATTTCGGCCACCAGATTTATATCTGGCGAGCATATTTGCTACCCATGATAAATGGGATTAAGTAAACAGCTATTTTAGAATATGATAAAAGAGTATATTACCCATAACGTAAATGAACCACAACAACGGTTCTTTAATCGATGTGTTCCCCAATACACCTCCATCAGCCTGCTGACACCGAGAGAGAATGATGGGGTGTACAATGTACAGTGCATTGAACTTAGTCGATAGTCAACATTCGCTTCATTTCATTTTTAAAAAATGGAACGTAAACAGCTAACCGTTTGGTTGTGTTTTTCTTTCGTTTGTCCCATGACAATCAAGCTTGAGTCACAGACTCTTAGCACCTTCCTCGACGACGAGGTAATGGAGGACTTCGGACGTCACACTCCATTAGAGAATGAGGAGCAAAAGCGTCACTTTTATACGCCTTCTTCTCCGGATGAACGTCGGCGGGCTCCGAATCTGGTTCCAGATCGTGGTTCCGCTGATCTCTTAACTTTATCGAGCAGGACACAGGACCCTGAGTCCAACATCATTACGAATCCGCTCGATGAAGAGCAAGAGCGGGCAATCTTCATAGAGGGACAAGCTCGTCGTCGAGCTGCCGAGATAGCTCAAGCTAAAGCTCATTGTGAATATAGAGTCACTCCGCTTAGTGCGGAAGAGCGCCTTAAAGAGATTGGAGTCACAGTTTGGCCAACTGGACCTCTGGTGACCCGGCGAAGACGCCGGAGGAGATCGCTGCTCGCGACGCTCTTCATGAGCGATACCTTACACAAAAGGTAATGGCGCGAGGTCAGTATCTGACGCGTTTACGCGATCAAGCCCGTGGGGCTTCGGTGACCTCAATGAGGGAAATTCCGATCGTTTTGTTTCCAAACGAAACAAGAAGTGAAAACGAAGTCTCATATGAGAACTGGATTCATCGGGCCCGCCGCCTCCGCAATAGTTGGAATATCAGAGTCTGCGAATGTGCCTATGGTTCGTTTGGAACGGAACTTCGCATCGATTTCGCCAAGCTTAACGCCAAACGCCAGTTGCGTTCGGCATTTATGCCACAAAACGAAGAAAGGTCTAGCCAATATTTCAGTGCTCCGGTTGACCGTACAACCATGCATCGAAGCCGCACTGAGGCTAAAGATCCACCTAAGTCTACGTCTAGTGGTGGGAAGCGTCGTTTGACGTTAGTTGACCCTGAGCTTGGCCCTCAGAAACGTCAACGGCGTGCGGGTAATCTTGCCGAATAGGTACCTCGAACTACCAAGAGTATTCAGAAGAGGGGTACCCTAGCCACTTCACCGGATACTGGCATTGATCCTTACGACGACGTCGCTTTAAAAATTCTCCACGTGAAACTGAAGGCTCTCTCGTGCATCAAGCAGCGCGGGGGGAGGCCGAAATTTGACGGAAGCATTGGATTCTTTAAAGCACGAGGTACAACTTCTTCGTAAGGGCCTTGCTCGGACTGAGAGATCTTTTGAGGCGGGTCAGAACTATATTTCGATGCTGGAAAGTCAGTAACCTCGTTTAGAGGCCAGCTGGACATCCCGGTGAGGATGCAGCAATCAGCCGCACGACCGCCTGTCTTGGCGCAAGCGCCTTTAAGTACACGTGGGAAGGGTCCCAATATGGCTTAAGCATACCAACGTAGAGCAGTGGGTGTGTATGCAGCTTGCTAGAAAGGTCCCAATGGCAAGATCGGAAGTGTCACAGACGACACTGAAAGGCCAATTTGGATTTAGCAGTGCCAGAATCGCGGCATGGAAACGACTATCTTTAACTGCTTGACAAGCATTATGTTCTGTGCTAGTCCAGCACCATTCTGTATACTTTTTACGTAGATTAAATAATGGTCTAGCCATATCGGTGTAATTTTCGCTAAATTAATAACTAATTGGCGAGACCCAACCACTTACGCAAATCCTTTTGGTTTTTAGGAGCCGGCCCATCTACTATGGCTTTTACCTTAGCGGGGTCCGCTCTATGGCCTCGCTTTCCAATGAAATACCCTGAGAAAGGAATTTCTTCTGCGCCAAAAGCGGATTTAGATGCATTGGCATACAATTTATTTGTGGGCATACACTCGAGCACTGCTCGCAAATGGTCTAAATGGGTATCCATATCCGAGCCACCCTGCTCCACACGACTATGGACAAAAATGTCATCAAAATAAGTCTGTGCATAACCTCGATGATGGCGGAACAGTTGCGTCACAAGACGCTTTAATGTTGCCGGGGCGTTAAAAAGCCCTTGTGACATAACCAACCACTCAAATAGCATACCGCGTGGGTATCGCTAGCTCGCCTGATCAGTTGATAGTAACTATCGACTAAGGCTGAAATAGTACAAGAGAGCAAATCTCTTCATTCGACACCGACATTTCGGGTCAAAAGACAAATGGTAAATGGCGCATGGTTCATGCTCATAATAAGCTGTATGCTGCCACTACACCAGCACAAACCCCCATTCCTAGAAAGGATGTTCTTCAGAACAATATGGTGGGATGTACAACGTACAGTGCCTAGCACGGAAGAAAATCGTCAATGACGTTACATTGTTCCCTTGGTAAAGGCCACTGTCGTGTGACACAGTATTTACTTCCCATAACCAAGTCAATTTACGCCTGTCTTCCCATCCGGAGGTAAAACAGATGATGGATTGGTACATACCACATCTTGAAATTCCTTAATCAAGGAATAAATTGGATCAGTAGGATCTTTAAGGATCGATGACCCACTCCACGCACTAAATGCAGTAGTGCCCTGCTACAAACAGATGCTGATAGGCGTGAACGTGTCATTGCGTTTAAGTCTCGACAGCTTAAAGCTGCGGAAAAAACTACCCAGTTCATGACAAAGAGTTACTTGCTGTGAAGAAGAGTTACTTGCTATGAAGTATGCTATCGTCAAATTCAGAGTTCATCTGCTCGGCTCTAAGCCGTTTGTGATATTTACAGATCACGCGTCATTACGCACTGCGACTGAGTCGCCCCATCTCCCACAGAGAATGGCCCGATGGCTATCATTTTTCGCCGGATACAACTTCGAGGTGAAGTATAAGCCTGGCAAGCAGAATACTTTGGCCGATGCGTTATCACGTAGGCCGGATCATTTGCTCTCTCATTTAACGACTATAATGTCGCCTATTATTGAATTAAATCTCTACGGCTTACGCCAAGGATGAACAGTGTGTAGCTCTGCTTCAAGCTTTAAAGAGCACTGACTCGGGTTTTAAATTATCGGCACGATTGCGTGCAACGTTACATCGATTTTCTATCGATAACGACCTGTTGCTTTATTGCACGGACGCTGTGGATGCTCCGCGCGTCGTTGTTCCTCATGATGAGAATATAAAGTACCGAATCCTCTATCAGGCACACGATACTGTCCTTGATGGTCATCTCGGTAGAGTAAAGACCTACGGCTCTATAAGCCAGATTTATTGGTAGTCCAAACTTAATAAATGGGTCAGCACCTACGTTCGCACATGCGAAACTTTCTAATGGGTTAAACCCTCGGCACATGCTGCTGCACCACTGGCAAGTCTACCCGTACCCATAGGGTGTTGGGAGTCCATTAGTATGGATTGTTTTTCGGTCTATCGAAAGATTCGGCCTGTTAGTCTGGCATAGTGATCTTTCTTGACCGATTGAGAAGATGGCTCACTTAGCGATAACATTGATGGTGAAGGTACAGCAAGGCTGTTCATCGATCGCGTATTTCGACAACACGATTTGCCAGTGGCAATTGTCTCTGATCGGAATTCCTGTTTCACAGGTAAATTCTACAAACCAATTTTCCGAGTGCTTGGCCCCAGATTAAACATGTTCACAGCGGCCCATCCGCATACCGATGGTAAAACTGGACGTGTCAATCGCGTCATTGAAGACTTTTTACGTAGTGTGTGCGCTCAGACACAAAAGCGCTGGAGCTCAATGCTCCCAGTGATGGAATTTGCGTTAGAAAATGCTGTATATGCCTCTACAGGCTATACTCCGTTCTATGACAACGGTTTCACTAATCCATGCGTTCCTTTAACTATAAACTGCGTGGCTCAGGTCTTGGTGGGGGAGAATTGACCCATAGGCTTGCTGATATCGGCCCTTTACCGTTCGGAAACAAGTAAGCGAGTTTCTCGCGACGCGATTAGTGTTTTAAGACATTTAAGGGACACAATGGTTCATAGCCAAGACAAACAAAAAGAGCAAGCAGATGCCAAAGGCAGAAGCTGTATTAATTTTTATGTGGTCGGAGATCGAACGCTAAAAATCTACCAACTGACTTGGTTTCCGCGGTCTTCAAGACCAAATTGCGCCCGCACTTTATTGAACTATTTAAGTCGTGGCCAAGAAGGGCCTAGCTTACACGCTCATACGCGTTGCTTCACGTGCATAAGTGTTCGACCCAAAATGCCCTGGCGAACCGCTAATCGTGTCACTATTGACACTCAGTATGGTGCCACGTCGGCCGACCACACTCGGTGGACTTAGACGTATCCCTTCACGTATCTCAGGAATATTACACCCTTGATGACTCGGCCTTAGGCCAACAATGCTTTCAACATTCAGTGAATCGTTATTCTAACGAGTGTCACTAGACGGAGTACGTGCCGTTCCACCCCTTTTTTCTGAGTTGAGCTCAAAATTAATGTTTACAACATTAGAGTTTATTAACTCAGACATTCCAATGTCTAAAACACTGACAGACTAATTTAATGATCCGCGCAAATAGAGATTTTGCTGCCTAGCAAAGGTGGGATCATGACTCGCCAAATCTTCGCTAGGCATTTTGCGCGCGGCGCCTAAGGTCTTACCTCCAATCGATCCAGGGCTCATGGCGTTCAAACCAGGCCATACCAAGGATGAGATCATATCTCGGATCCAAATTTAGGACGAGGTAGCGTTCCATACTGTCAAAGTCCAGAAAATTTATGCCTAAGTTCAATGGAACCTTAAAAAAAGTGACACGAGTCCCAGTCGATAAGCGAACAGTGATTGTATCACCTTCATGAGCTTTACGCGCCACAACGTATTGTTGATTTCCTTCAAGGGAAAGACATCGAGCATAATCGCAAGATGCTTTTGAGCCAATTAAATTGACCATGGCTTATTAAAATTCTTCACAGTCGCTTGAGCGACTAACAAGTCAGGCTTGTACTCACGCCCCGTGTCATTAAGCACCAATATAATTGGGGCTACGTTCTGTTTATTCTCACCTTTCAATCGGCTGTGCCGGAATGTAATATGACACAGACAGCGCAGAACGCGTCGTCTGTTATCAATCACGTCAGCTCCAACCAGCTGAACGCAACTATTCAGTGCATAACAAGAAACCCCTTGCCATGAAATAAGCACTGGCAAAGTTTAGGGTATGGACTGTTTACCGCCGTGCGTAAAGACGCATGGTCCGTATGTACAATAAACGGTCTATCTCTCAAGATATAGACCGTTCATTGTACGTACTGACCATGCGTATTTACGCACGGCCGTAAACAGTCCATACCTCTCGCAAAGAATCACGTGATGGTTGTCTTAAATCTAGGAGTATAACATTTCCGTTTAGTATGAACCAGGACGACTTAACGTCGTCGCTAATGTCCTTTCGGGCCGGACCTATTTTGAGCCGGCTGAGCATAAGACCGCTATTGCAACAATAAGTGTCCCGTCGTCAACATTACTCGACGACGTTAAAAGAGCTTATCAACAAGATAAGGCTCTTAAAGGGATGATGGATTACCTTAGAAATCATCCTAACAGTTTTTAAGAGTATTGTCGAATTGTATAAATTTAACAAATCGATACACAACATGCAATGGGTTACTGTATTACGCAGCCATTGATGGCGACACATCTCGTGTCGTCATCATCACCAAAAATGATTTGCCTTTACGCGTCATGAATCAGTGCCACGATGCACCAATAAGTGGTCATCGTGGACGTGAAAAGACTAATCTCGCGATAAGCAGCGACTTCTACTGGCCGCGCCAGTATGAGGTCGTCCAGAAGTACATACGTGCTTCTAAAGTTTGTCAACAAATCAAATCCAGTGCTTCATCCCGTGCTCCGTTACAACCTCTGCGTCCGTATATATAGACTTCGTCTTCGGATTTCCCGACGACGATCATAAGAATAATAATGGTATTCTTGGTTTTGTTGATCGTTTCAGCAAAACGGTACATCTTTCTGTAGTCCCGGAGTCCATCACAGCCAAAGGCTGTGCTCGTGTCCGTGTTGTCACGATATTTCAACTCCATGGGTTCCCCCGCGAACTTGTCTCAGATCGAGACCCTAGATTCACGGCGGAATTTGACAATTTTTTTCCTTAAAACACTTGAAACACAATTGGAGATGTCAACTTCTAATCATCCTATAAAAGATGGTCGGACGGAGCGTGCAAAACGCATCCTTTACGAGATACTTCGCGGATACGTCCACTATTTAACGAGTTCGAGCGAGTTCTTGCCGATGGTAGAATCTGCCATCAATAATATAGTACAAGCTTCTACGAAGCACACACCGTTCTACGTGAACAGCTTACGCCATCAACGTATACTCACCTTGTTTGAGAAAGACACTTATTCAAGGGGAAAAGACTCGCTCGAGCAAAGAGCTTTCTAGCTCTTGCTCATATCGCAGTGGCCGTAAGATCAATAGGAACGATACGAATGTTGATTTATTTATTATTGAAGCGGACAAACTTAGTAAGAACAATAGTGCTCTAACTAGAAAGGAGATTGATATATCCGCGGTGCAAAGCGGTCGCACTGAAAACAAATATAAAACCGAGTCAGCAGGAAATTCCTGCTGGCTAGAGAAGCAGTGGTCCGTTTTGTTCAGGGTTCCATCGCTGATGCGGTGGATCGACAGAAACGAGATTCTGACAAAAATGGAAGAGCAAACATCTTTCGATTTAATGTTAACGATCTAGTCCTAATATCTACGGTAAACCTACCAAAACATTTAGTGACGAATGTAGGCAGTAATAATTACTTGCCAGGTATATCGGTTCGTGTCGTGTACTTCATCGCCAAGGCAATGCGTACACGATCGAACTGCCTCGAAGTATGCGTAAGCATCCTTCGTTTTATTTTGGGCGTTTCCGTCCTTACCATCAGTACGAGGCTTCTTCCGATTCCGTATCATTCTGGAACGGTTTAAGGCGACTGCCAAAGTGTGATGACCCCGAACTAAAGAATGATAGTCACGAGACAGAGTCTGCTTCTCATGAACCAGACGATCGACTCTTTCTTCCAAGGAAGCGATCTTTTGACGAGCGGTCACCAGCTCGTTTTGAAAGGACTGGTGTGTCCTTTCGTTCGCCAGTTGATCTGTCGCAACTTGCGCACAATTTCTGAACTGGCCACAAAAAACATTATCAATTGTCACCGCTAACTCGCGGCGACGGGACCGCTCGTGATCAATATCCTCCTTCGAATAATAAAGGGTGTGATCCAAATCACGATGTTGATACGGGTTCGTCATACGAGGCGAACCCGATTCCCCCTCATCCATCGACGGATTCGAGAAGTGAGAAGCGATCTCTAAATGAACGCTTCTCGAACCACCGTGAGGTGAAGGGGGTTCAAACGAGTTATCTCGTTCGTTGGCAAGGGTAGCCACCCTCGCATGAGAGTAGGTAACCTCATTCGCAACTGATGATGGACGTTCCGGGTCTCCTTTGACAGTACGACGAGACCCATTCTCCTCGACAGAGGGTCCATCAGACAGCGAGCGCTTCCCGCGCTCGTGAAAAAATTTGGAGGTGACGCATCTCGTAAGAGATGAGCGTCCTTCAATGAAGATCTTTGAGGGAATATGCTTCCGTAGGGGTATGACCTGCACCCTAAAAACAGCATGGGTATGAGTCCCCCATCGAGCGATAAGGAATCCCTGCCTCTCTAGACAAACGGTGGAACTTATAGCATAGCATGCACCGACTACGTTCGTTTCCCGAATCGTTCACGGAAAGTATTTAACATGTCAAGTCAGGCTTCACGCCCTATTGTTTCAAATTCTGTACAAATGCTGTCCAAGGTTGGAACAAAGGTTTGAAATCCTTTGCCCGCTTACAAGTGTACCACTGATGCCGGAAAAGGCATCGATGAAGTATTCCGCTTATCCTTATTAAACAGCCCTGCTTCCTTCCAGTGGCAACTGGTGTACTGCCCCGCTTCACTCCTTATAAAAATATACCGCATGGTCGTGGTATCACTCCTTTCCTGGTGATGCAAGCTTCACAGTAGCCACTCGATGACGGTGACTTGGACCAGTCACCTACAATTGATGTAGCAGGTGACTTGTCACCGTCACCTACAATGGCAGTAGCAGATGACATATTCTAGTCACCTTTATTGGGAGTAGAAGGTGACTTATTCCTCTCAGTAGACGCATTAGCGTGTACTGAAACATTTGCATTACCGACAGCTACTCTGATCCGTGCAGCTGCGTTAGAACACGAAAGTTTACGCCGGATTCTTTCATTTACTATCCGCACTCCTAAAGAAAGATGCCGCGTGATTGTGGTGTCCCGAGCATCAGGCCGCATTTGAGTTCGTGAAGAAGAGCAGACGAGTCTAACCCGTTTCGTGTGGTATGCGATGCCAACGATATCCCGATAGGTCGCACACTCATACAATTTGACGACGACGGTCATAAACGAGACATGTGCTATCATTCATGAGCGAGTTCTGATCTATCAGTCACGACAGCTATAGCCCGTCGAGAGGAATACCTCGTTCACAACACGGAATTAATGGCTCGGTGGTACGCTCTCGTCATATTTCGAGTGCATCTCCACGGAAAACAGGGCTTCCCGCTGCAGAAGGATCACGCATCATTGCGAACTGCAACGAAAAGACCCTATATGTCGCAACGAATAGCTTGCTGGCTTTCTTATGTGTCTGAGTAAAACTTCGTCATTCACTAAAAGGCGGGCAATAATATTTTTTTTGACGATACGCTATCGCGACGTTATGATTTCGATCCTAGCTTAATCTTGCTTCATCTGAATGCATAGGACGATAATGATAGATGCATAGCGAGAATGTCACTGGATTTATCCCGAATCGCTCCAGAATTACCTCTTCACGATGAGATTGTAGCGGCTAACGGTGACTACCCCATTTATACTGACATGTTCGCGTATCTACGCTCACCCAACAACGCATCAGTGGGTGGTGTTCGTTTTAAGCGGATCACATCGCACTTTACAGTTTAAACAGAAATTTGTTGGTGTACAGTATCGATCGTTTCGCCACGGACCGTGATTACAAAGATCCTAGTCTACGAGCTCGGATAATTCATGAGTGTAATGAGTTCCTAGCTGGAGGTCATCTGGTTCGCGAAAAAAAATTCGCGGCTGTTTTGCGCAGATTTGACTGCCTTCACTTGTATAAGTGGGTGCGTAAATGGGTGTGAGACTGTATTTGCCAGCGCGTGAAGCCGTTGACTTCGTTGCAATCTCCCCTGCGAGCACTTCCAATTGCCTCGGAGGCATGGCTGTCGATTTCTATGGACTTCATCTTTGGCCTTTCACCCGATGACAAGGCCGCACGGACATTCTGGTCAGTGTCAACCGCTTCAGTAAAGTGAGTCAATTCATTCCTGATACGACGCAAATCACCGCGGCTGACATCGCCGTGCACTTCATCGACGCAGTGTACCGTCATCATAGTCCTCAGGAGTCAATTGGTACCGACTGCGTACTACATTTCACTTCTGTTTTCTGATTTTATCTGTTCGAGCTTCTCGGAAATACATTGCTGAAGTCTTCGGTGGCCTATCCAGAGATGGATGAGCAAATTAAACGAGTCAATTGCTTACTAGAAGACGTTTTTTTGCAGCTATGCGACATCGTTTACTAATTAGAAGTTCTTCTGCGGCTTGCTAGATTCTCGCTCTATAATGATGAACACACACGTCAACGGGTTTAACGCCTTTCTTCGTTAATAATGCGCGCCACCCTCACGTTGCAGCTCTACTTGCCGTGAGCAGTCCCACGGCGCTTCGTGGCTCCACTCTGGGGAGGAGGGTTAGCCTCTAAAGTTACTGAGTGCAAGGTCAATGATCGTTGCGACTGTAAGAGCTCGACTAGAGTATGTCATCAAACCACTTTTATGGACGAATCTCTTAGTTGGCTAGAAAAGCTGTGCTGGCGCATGTCCAAGTTGTGAAGCCGGAGGCCGAGATTACGGAGACGAAGATGCTCAACAAACGAAGGCGCTTAACATCTTCTAGCTGTCTCCATATGGACGCGGAGGCTTTGAGCCCAGAACGTTAATAAGTCAAAAGTTTATGAAAGCTCCGCGAACGTTAGACCAACTCAATAAAGAGAGCGGCATAAGAATTACAGACGAAGCAGTGATATATAGAAGTATCGTAAGAGCTCCAATAGTCTCATAAAACCGCATATAAACTGCCTTTATTTTTGTTTGCATGTATCGAACTAGGTACATTAACTGATTAGCGTCGATATGTTGCGCTTATGCAACATCTAAAACCTTGCGACTATTGCCACATGCAACAGCTTATTGTCCACTGACGCGATAGCGCATCCGCGCATACGAAGATCAGCAAGCCCACCGGCAACCTTTCTCCCTTGAAGCTCTAAATCATTTGGTGGTAGCGTTAACGGAATGTGCGATGTGGGAGAATGTAGAATGGAGTGTAGTCTGACGAGGCAACATCAGCGCTGTATTAGCATTACTTTTTAACAGAAAGCGTTGGGCATTGAAGCTTTAACATTTCAGCGCGCCCTGAAAAATATCCGCAACGACGCGATTAGCGCGCTCAGCTTAACCATATGTCTGCAGATATGTTGAAGCTGTGCGCGTTGATCGTGTCTGTGGACATGTCTAATCTAGTGTCTAGTACCCGAAAGATCGACATCTAAAATCTAGCCGTGAAGAGACGTTTTTATAAGAAAACAATCCACTGGAAAACCGTGTTAAGAGCAATAAAAACCAGCTTAGCTGGACAACTTATTCGTTCCAGCACAGCTTTTAAATAATCTATGTAGTTATCATCATTCGACCGATACTGCTCCGCACGATTATTGACAAACATCTGTCTGTGCATAACCTCTAAGAGGATGAAACGTTTGTTACACCAGACAATTATAAGAAGCCAGGGCATCGGAAAGCCCGTAGGGTATCATCAGCCACCCGAAAACATACATCTTGGGGTTCTAACTGCTACTAGCGGAGTCGCGTGTATAGCTAATAATAGCTAAAGCTAAGTCGAGCGCACTATACATCGTTCATCCCACCATATCTTTTTGAAAAAGTCTTTCCAACAAATGGGTGCCTGTGCTTATAAAGTGATCGGAGTAAGTTATTGAAACAATGCGCCACTTACCAGTTGGAAAGTCGGTGTCGATTGGGGAGACTTACTCTAACTAACTATCTTAGCTACGTGCTTAGCACTAAAAAGTCATTAATGATAAATTACTGTTCCTTTGGTAAAGAGCATTGCCCTGTAACGCAGTATTTGATGCCAGGAACCAAGTCAATTTCATGACGTAGACGTCTATCAAGGAGGTAACACAGACAGAGGATCTTGACACACTACGTCTTGATATTCCTTTACTATGCAAGAATGGATCTGTAGGATCTTAAAGGATCGATGATTCGCTAAACACACTAAGTGCCGCTTTTGTTTTATAAGGATGACTTTATCCAGAAGCGATAATAAGTAGAACTCAGTATCTGGTCAAATGAGCACATATCAGATCAGTCATAAGAATTTAATACCTGATAGAATGCGTCAACAGACAATCTGTCTAGCTGTAAAAGAGCATGTAACGATGAGATAGCCTAAAGGCGAACATCACGCTCAAAGTTATCAGTCTCCATTGACGAGTGTACATTGCTGTTCGCTAATTTCACTCTGTGACATAACTGATGCTTCGCGTCTCGCAATAAATGATTGTTGACTCTGCTGTCTTCGTGTAAAGCCCATTAACAACATAGAGGCCAGGTCACACCTTTCATGACTCGCCTATAGCCCCCAATGCTTTCTGCTGAAGCAACGCGACTGGTATGAGGAAGGGCACAACCGATTTTGTGACCGGGCGAGATACTGAAGGAATGCGACCTGTGAAACAAGTCGAGCACCTAATGGGTCTACATGAAAACTTACAGGTAATGGACATACAAGATGATCACGATGATAAGCCTTAAATACATATAGTTTTACATTAAGATCCTACTTGACACGTCCAACAATAGGTTAGGAGACCAAGCCTCCTGGAATACCCTCCTGGGGCTACACTACGTGCTCTCGGCTCGATGCGGCCGATGAAACCACATGTGATAATACGAAGAATTCTTAAGCGAGAGAGCACGAGAACTTTAGGCATGGTAAAGATCATCTTTATCGACCCGAGATAATCATTAGGAATCTAATGTGCAATTTGGCATGGGAACGCACAGTGGTCCAAGCTGCCTCCCAAGGACCATAAATTCAAATATGGAGCGGCTCAAGCGCTTTAAGCCACGTGTTGGCTGCAGAACGGAATTGGACAAGAGCCGAATTGCACAATGAAGCGATAGATATAGAAATGCCTTATTAAATGCCGCAAAGAATCAACAACAATTCATTCCGACGGCTCAGCCAGCTGTGCAAGCGCACGCACAGCCAAGACATCACTTCTTCCCGCATCAAGACTTTGGCGTCAATGTGCCTACCGTCAAGGACATGAAGCTGCCTGCTGAGCTCTCCCTTGAAAAAGACAGACACAAAGGGCATATAGCCGGATTTATAATTCAAAATTGCAGTTCTGGAAGAGCTCAGCGCTGCCTATCGTTGAAGTGGAGGTGAGTGGTCTGAGGAATACAAGATGCGTACACTAAATCTATATGTCGATGGTATTGCAAGAAATCATTTCAACAAGATGGAAGGAGTATGATGAGCGTCTGAAGTGCTTCAGTTGAGCATTGATATAAAAATGATGCTGGAGGTGTACGATATACTGTGGTACAAGTCACGCAATTGTTGGGGGCTCTCAACAGAGTAATCGGTCATAGACGGAACTAAAGCAGTGCCTAGCTGTAGCGGCAAGCTGAATCATTTTCTTCTGCAATACTCCAACGATGGAGCTGCACTAGAGCTAAAGTGAGACATGCAAACGCTGCTTGATCGTTGTCGCAATAGTTACCTCAACAATAATGGAGACGGCTGACTTCGCCAGTGCTTGCTTTTGATCAAGAAACAAGTACTCATGTAGTGTGGCCAGCTGCCATTTCCAGCTGGCCTAATACCCCGAATGTTATAATGTAGCTGATGCAACTGTTCGTGAAGATTGAAACGGTGCTGGAGGTGTAACAACCTCGGACATATCAAGAGAAGATGCAAAGATAAATTGGTGGAAAACAGTCTTCGTTTGCTCTGAGTATCGGTAGCGCTTTCCAACAGTTGAAAAGCAGACTGGGAATCCCAATTGTGGTGCCATTAGGCTTTTGGTCATCGACGTAAGCCTGCTCAATGCTACTTTGAGCTTAGAAGACATGGCTGAAGGCGCATGACAGCTCGATACATGGGGTACAAACACGTACCGGTCGCAATGGTAAGCCTGATTGAAGACACGGAGACATACAGAGATGCAGTAAAACCTGCAAATGCGACGGAATCGCGTGATGCATTGTGCCCAAAGATCAATTTACTAAAAGCAAACGGGACATGGAGATCACACAATAGAACTTAGTCATAAACTGCTACATTCAAAATGGGTATTATGTAAAACCAAAAGGCACGTGGATGGAGTGCTGCAGCAAAACCAGGTGAGGCTCGTGGCTGGTGTTGCTGACCATAACGTAATGAAAATGACAACGGAAAATATATTTCTAGCATTGGCGCGAGTGCGGGGTGTGCCTGTGGGGCATGAAGATGTTCCTAGTGCCTCTGGTAAAGCCAATATTCATTCTTTTTCATAATTAGCTTCTAATATAATTTTAATAACTTTATTACAACCACCAAAATTTTCTATATTTAATTTTAGCTCAGCGTAAGAGGCATTGATGCCGAAAATCTAGGCATGGAGCGTGCAACTGGTGACTATATGGGAATGCTAGCAAACAGTAGAAGGAATTATAGAAGTTCTGTCAGCTATTGGTGTGGTATCAGAAGCAACAGAAATTACTCTTGAGGCGAATCCAAGCAGAAGAATAGGATGATCTCAAGATTGTACTTCACGTACCACAAGGAATAATATTTGACGATGCTGAAATAAAGATTTTGGGCACTAAACACAAGTGAGAGATGGCGCCAAAGCTTCGCAAGTGTAAATGGGCTGAAACAGGCTGGACAATTGTGGGCGGAGCTTCTACTTGAACCACTAACGAGACTTGAATTTGCACATTGTTACACAAACCGTTGTTTGTACTCGAATGGTGACACATCAGCAATCACACTGATGGGAGTCTACGTGGACGACCTAGTGGTGACTGGCAAGAGAGCCTGCGGCGTATATCTATATTTCACTGGCATGAAGGTACTCGCTTAAAGGCCAGTTGAAGTGACCAAGTTTCTTGGGCATTTGCGTGAGATATTATCGAGAGCCTGGGTGATTATATAGCAAGCACCAGAAAATTTGCGTTCTGGCCACGCCGTACTAAGACCCTCCATAAATATGGTTACCAGAACTGCCTTTGGTGTTGGTTAAAGCTGCATAGCAGCAGTTCGAGTTCGCAGCTTTTGATCATAGTCGTCTCTCTACCCTGACGAGGAAATTAGAAGCATGAATGCACGCGACAATCCTGATTAGGCTGGATTTAATCGTAAGACAATTGCTGTTCTAGCGTATCTTGCGTAGAATAAGCGACGTCTACAGACGTGCGGCATCTGGGATCCCAATCTATGTTTCTGCCACCGAGCACGGAAGTGGCCATTCCCGCCTCTTTAATCCCAAGAAGAAGGATTTAACTTCTTTGCTCTCCTATGTCTTGGCACTCAAGACAACGGGGTGTGCGTAGGCCTATTATCAGTCCTGGAACATACCGAGTAGGCATGGATGCCGCTAAATGGCCATAAACCTGCTTAATAAGGGTGGTTTCGAAGTCATAAAGGCACACTAAGCACTTCTGGAATCGGTTTTATCTTCACAGAAGAGTCTATAACGACCCAGGCGCAGATTGACTACAAAGGCTACCAGGTGTAGCGAAGCCACCTCGCTCCTAAAGTCAAAGGAAGAATTTTCGATTTAGAGAGTCGTCAATTTTTTTGAAGTCCTTAAGCAACAACGTTTTTGGTGTAAAATACTAACCTAATTGCCCCAATATAGACCCTGCCACCAGATCTAAATCTGTTGGCTGACACGTATATTGCTCTATAGATTATTATAGAAGTAATGAGAAAATATTATCCGCTGGTGCGTATCACATCACCCTTACGCCAACAATCGAGGTATGCCTGTCACACTTAGCGTTGAGCCTCAAAGAGGTTCAAGAGCGTCTGCATGCTCACAGAGATGCAGTCTGTGTAACGGGGCACTACGACTTGTACTGCTTCAGTACAAGTCCACTTCGCACTGCTTCAGTTGCGAGTGGTGCCTTACATTATTTCACGTACACTAGTACGTGCAGAGGAAGACTTCTCTTTAAGGTAACTAGTTTTAAGAGGGTAAAATGAAAACTGTATTAATATAATTATGTATCTCTTCTATCTGTCTTGTAAATGCTAACTTAATTATAATCTATGCAATTGAATTCTTATTTTATCTGTATCTCTCTTTTGTTTATCTCTACAGCTGATTAGTCTGCAGAATAAATAGATATAATGGTCTATACCTATTTATGAAAAAGAATTCTGAATATTAATATATTAAGGAATATCCTGCAAATATTATTGCCGTTTAGATACTATATTAATTAACAACCTTTAAGTGGTAATTTCATGTAACGATACACCCCGTTACATCACCCCTCCCTTAAACGACAATCACTCTGACTGTCATTGTATGAAGTGGTCACTATGTGATCACGTAATTTATAAAATATGTTGATGGGTCAGAACCATCATGTTGAATTCCATCGCATGAAGAATAAACTCATGCGGGGTGTCAATAGTGCTGCGCCTTCGGCTGCGGTTCGTGCAGCCGCGGGTGACGCAATGTTATCTCTATCGTATTGCATTAACGCGCAGCCGATTGCGAAATTGCTGGCGTCACAGACCACATGGAATGGTCTGTCTTGATCTGCAATCGCCAAGTTGGGCGATTGCATCAAGCTTTGCTTGATACCTTCAAACGAATGCTGACAATCAGCGTTCCATAACCATAATTTCTCGTCTTTTTTTCAAGAGACAAGAGAGATGAACTGTCATCTCTGCATAATTGCGAGAGTAATTGTGCAAGAACGCCGCTAAACCAAGGAGCTTTTTAAGTCCCTTGACATCGACTGGAACTGGCCAGTCGGTGATTGTCTTGATTTTTTTC
>NC_090610.1:1353853-1362685 GCF_004359215.1 Bremia lactucae | reverse complement strand
ACTGTTATCGATGCGCCTGTCGCTAGACGCACCGTCATCCTCGTTGGAGGGATGTCGCGCTCAATATATTTGAGCCTACTACCCTCTAGTGACTGGCGACGAATAAAGTTATTCGACGCTCCGCAGTCCACTAGGGCTTTAAGTGACAAATCATTTGTCACTTTCAACTTCAAGGTGATGAGGGATACCTCATCACCAGGTGCAGAGACACATAATGATTGTGTGTCTGGAGCAACTTTTGTCAAGAGATTTGCAAATTCTCTTGAGGTTGCTGGATCAGTAGGGCGTTGCGCCCCTACTGACCCCGTCCATTTTTTGGCGGTCCGCCTCGCTGTTGCGATTTCGCAACAACGTCGGATCCGCGACCGTTGCCCTTTTTGGCATACGATCCAAAATTACGTTCAGTACCTTTTGGTGCTGGACGTGGGGCACTACACTCATGAGCGTAATGTCCCAATTTTTGGCAGCGATGGCATTTCTGCGATCGCTTATTATTCGAAAAGCGAGGTTTCTCGCTTTCGACATAGGAAAGGTCCATGGGTCCTGGACATTCTTACTCGTGTCGTCTTGGAGGACGATATAATGACGAACTAGCTTGAGCCTGTCTCAAGCTAAAGTCCTCCTGTTCCGCAACAGATATTGCTTCTTCAAGCGTATCCAGTTCGAAGCGGAACAGGTGGGTTTTTACGGGACCACCGTAAGACCTTGCATGAACACCGTAATCAACGTGTGTTCATAAACTGGGTTATTTGTAATACTACTCGCTAAGAGTCGTACGTGCTGGGCATATGCGTGAACATCACGCTTGCCTTGCTTGAGTTTCAGAAGCTCTGAACGAGCTCTGAACTCAGCCCTTGGTGGTTCAAACGTCTGTTTGAGTCGGGTTTTAAAGTCTCTAGTGACCCAAAGACGTATGGGTCGCGCAACTTTAGGACCAATGCCCAAGTTTTGGCACGACCTGCCAAATTTGATTGGGCGAATGCGACTTGCATTTGCTCGTCGACAATGTGACGTGCCCTTATGGCATCGTCCAACTCGACAAACCATCTCAAGAGGGAGTCTTCTTCGATTCCCCGATACTTAGAGATGTCAATCTTTAAAGTTTCGGGACGACGCGTTTGGGGCATCCCAGGTACAGGGGTCTGTACCTGTTGTAGCCTCAACAGTTCTGCCTGTTAAGAGCCTTGCTTATTCAGCAAGGCTACCTTCTCCTTCACCTCGTCAACTTCATGTTGTATGGTCTTGGCAATAGTTGATTGGAGGGCATCTCTGTCTAAGTTGGACAGTAATGCCAGGGTTGCATCGTTTCCTACGGTCGAACTCATTTGTTCAACCGCACTCCTTTCTATATCACTTAGGAAGGAGTAGCTTTCAGGGGAAACGTGATGCGTATTCCCACTATCATCTAACATGTCCATGTTAAATGTGGTAAATGTGGTCCTTGGACGGACTACCAAGTGCTACCAGGTGTAACGGGGCACTACGACTTGTACTGTTTCAGTACAGGTCCACTTCACACTGCTTCAGTTGTGAGTGGTGCCTTCGTTAAGTAACGTGCACTGTACGTATAGAGGAAGACTTCTCTTAAGACAAGTTAACTTAAGAGGGTAAAATGAAAAGTGTATTAATATAGTTAAGTGTCTCTTAATCTATCTTTGTAAATGCTGACTTAACTATAAACTAATACTAAACATGTAAATGAATTCTTAGCTCTATCTTATCTTGTAACTCTCTTTGATTACTCCTACAGCTGATTAGTCTGCGAATAAAGAGATATAATGACCTATACCTATTTATGGATAAGAATTCAGGACATTACTATATAAAGTAATATCCTCTAAATATTATCTACCTTTTAGATAATATATTAATTATCCACCTTTAAGTGTTAATTTCATGTAACGATACACCCCGTTACAGTCTGTTTAGACTCAGGTGTTAGTTGACTACAAGTGCTACCAAGCGTAGCGATGCTACCTGGCTCCTCAATTTAATGGGCTCAAAGCGCCACTGTGTTTAATGGAACTGCATAAATAACGACTCCGAGAGTCGTAAAGGCTCGAAGAGCTTGTCTTAACCGCGTTCAAGGAACTTGACGATTCGTAGAAACATACGGTAATTAGTGCCCAAAGTATGTACCTTTAGAAGGCTTCACACTCTTATCGACCACTGCGCAAGCCTTTGAAAGACCCAGAATGCTTTTAGGGTAAATAAGAAATGAATACTTATGTACACTATGTGCGGAGCAAGGTTTATAAATTACTAAGCATGGCTCAGCACCTGAAGGTCAATACAAAGGAAGACTTAGTAAAGGAAAGAAGTAAAACTTTATTAATAAAATGAAGTTCCTACGTACTTATAAGCTATGTAAAGTGACTCTTTGCTTACCGCTCATTCGCGCGTCTAGCAGCGATTGGCGAAGTTGATATAAAGATTTAAATTACTGATACAGAACTGTTTTATAAGTGCCACAATAATATTGTAAAGACAATATTTAAATCTTCTTATAGAAAATGATAATTAAGTAACGAGCTTCCCCGTTACAATATCAATAAATAGGACATATTATTCCTAATGTGTACCACACCTCATTTACGGAGCAATAACGTCATATAAAATGCTTTTACTGTATGGGGTATCCATCTGCATACAAAAATCAACAGTTACTCCTTTAGAAATCGCCCTTTCGGCCTTTGAAAAACACTCCCCCTAAATTACATTAGGGAATCGCTATATCCACACACCTTAATTATCTACGTGAGAGTAGTGTAATGGGTGTGACTGCCCGTGGGCACATCACAAACCGTGCTTTCGTTTGGTGATGTTAAATGTGCTGTTTTTAATAGGTAAGAAAAGCTAAGAGCGCCCGAACTTCATAAGCAAGTCATAAAAAGAGCGAAACGAAAGAGCAGTAAATCGAGCACGAGGGAAAGGATGAGCTGGAAATAAGCGACTGGAGTCGGAGGTGCGCTCTTGCGCATGCATGTTAGTTGGTCTTTAGAGGTCAAGCTAATGATGAATTTATTTTACTTAACTGCTACCAACTTTTGCCGAAGTGCATGCTTACCTTTCAAATAGGCGAATCTTAGTGCTCTTTTTTGTGCCCACCATGAGCAACACACAAAATCCTTACGTTTCAGTTTTTGTCGGCTTTGGCCTATAATTGTTTTGTTGAGAACGCAACTTGCTATTTAACAAAGAAATTACGAAAATATTGCGATGTTTTTTTGCAGGCCTTTCGAGCTACTGAAGCTGGGAAGGCCTGCATAAAGGTTTCTCAATATAAATTCTAGTTATCAACAAGTTGCTACCATTACGCTACTCTCATTACTACAAAGGTAGATAATTAAGGGGTGTGGCTATATCGGTTCCCAAATGTAATTTAGGGGGTGCACCTAAGTGAGCGAAGAAGAAAGGGAGCGAAGCGAAGAATCAGCCCGATGAGGCGAAGACATATGAGTCGGAAAAGCCAAAAGGAGGAATTGTTAACTTTGCATTTTAGGCGGAATAATGAAAATGTTTTAAGTTGTCATTCTTAATCTAGTTTTTATTTAATTTAAACAAACAGAAGGGGAGGGTGTAGAAATACCAAAAGGGGGGTGGCTATACCGGTTCCCTATGTTTTAATCAAATTGGTTAGTAGACCGGTTGCCACAAATATTACGTGTAGCGGTTGGCAAACATCAAAGATTCCTAAGCGAGCAACAGAATTCTAAAACATGTCTAGCAGAATCGCCATAATCTGCCCGAGTGGCGGTGTTGATATATCATACCAAACAAGAACTTTCGCAGCGAGAGCTTCAAGCATAGCGCCCTCTTATGAAAAACTTGAAGTAGTGTATAGTACTGTATGACAAATCTTTTTGCCTGCCGAGTGTCTTTATGTTTTAGTTCCGTGCGCATTGGAAGCGATGCCATATTTATATTTTATTCGAGCGTGCTCACAGCAAGAAACACAAGACATCATCGAGAAATGAACCACCGCACCATTAAATTCGATACGCATATTAAAGATATTTTGTATTAGGAGAAAGCTTTATCTTTGATCAGGCGCCCAAAACAAAGAACGCATACATCAGTCTAGTCTAAAGAGTCGATAGTACCGGATTCCGGTAGTATCCAACCGATCGTTAGGGTCTAGGACTCGATAATTTTCTTGATGGTGTCACGCCTCTGACTAGGGGCAATGTAATTTTTCCATGCCTCTTTTTGAGAGTGGGCCGTGATATGGTGATCCAGAACTTGCCTCATCATGTTCTTGTCAAATATCGACGTCGGCGAGCCATACGCCGCCGCCTGGAACGCAATAACTAATTTCGATATTTCACGGCCGGAGAAGCCATCAGTCTGCCCGGCTAGATCCTCAAAGTCTGAGTTTTCGATATCCTCAACGTATATCTTCTTAGCACGCGAGTTTTTCGGTGCCCGAATGTAGTTTTCAAAATACTGTTTTAGCATGCGTACCCGCTCATCAAAACCAGGCAAGCGAAATTCGACCATCTCATCAATACGATCATTAATAGCCCAATCAAATTGCTCTGGCTGGTTACTCGCAAAAACAATCATAAACTTGTCGCTTGCTTCACCCGTACGATACAAAAAAGCATTTAGCGCGTTGCGCATGTCTTCACTCATGACGGTGTTACTTCGCTTCTGCAAAAAAGCATCGGCCTCATCGACAAACAAAAGCAGACCCCGACGGCTGTGCGACGCCCAATCGAATAACTTATGAATCTCCGTGACACCTTCGCGGCCTAGCGGGGAAACATCTCCACCAGTAAGGATAGCGTATTCGAGACCTGAGTGACGAGCCAGTGCCTTTGCAAATAGCGTCTTGCCAGTGCCAGGTGGACCGTGTAACAGCAAGTGGCGAAATGGCGCGCGGTTCTTTTTCGTATTGAATGTTGACAACGCCACGCTGCGTAGTCGCTCGTCAAGCTTTGGCTCCAAAACGACGCCCTCAAGGGCATTCGTTGCTTTTTGAAGACGCAGCGAACGCTTGATCGATGGAATGGGATTGGCAACCACCTGCGCTACCGAGCGACGTGACGTCTCACGCACTAGAGATGGTTTTCCCATACGTGCTTCGACGTACTTGCCCGCAATGTTCGTCGAAACTTTAGCAGTGTAGATACCGACAGCCAATGCCGTCAGCGACACCACAGTTGCGGTAAGTTTCTCGCTGTCGCCGACAAAAGTCATTATACCCGAGCCGACAGTATTGCCTGCCAACTTAATAGCCTCCAGTACAGTCTCACGATGCTCCTTCGCACGCACGCGGTCCTCTTCCAAGTGCAAGTCGTGATTGAGACGCTCTTGCTTAATGCGGCCTTCAGTTTCAGCCGCAACTCTAGCTAACTCGGTCTTTTGACGCAGCTCCGCCTCGTAATCTAGCGTTTTCCGGCGAGAGGCTTCTTGACGAGCTAGGATTTCTTCTTGCTTTTTTAGCTCCTGCTCCTTCATGTATTTCTGTGCAGCAAGCTGGTCAGCATACTGCTTGCGCTTGAGCTGGTCTTGGTACTGAGCGCGCTGCTGGTGCTGACGCGTTTCTTCCTCAAGTGTCTTGCGGCGCTCCTCGCCTTCCTTTTGTACGCGTACGATCTCATATTGCTTGTAGAGCGCCTCGTTCTCCTTTATTTTGACTTGGTTCTCCAACTGCTTCGTATGCTCCGTCTCCTTGGCCAATTTAAACGCTTCACTAGCGTGGCGAGAATTTTCCAGCTCGCGGGCTGCCTTGGCGGCGCGCTCCAAACCTGACGGGTCGAAGGAGTAGTTATTGACCCCACTTCCACCACCATTGCTCTTGGGCTGCGATAAGGTATTCTGCGCGGGCTCTTGCGATGCAGGGGCACTATGCTTAGAGCCACCGCCACCGAATCCACTAAACATAATTGTCAGAAAATACGAGACTCGCGATCCAAAGGACGTGCCAACTTTACGGATCTGTCAATTACGAATGGATTGGTTGTGGCAAGCTAGCACCCGTACTTAACTAAATCGACGTACACCTCGGCACAAACACACTACAGTATAAATTTAGGGGACCGGTATCGGCACACACCCCTTTTGGTATGGCTACACCCCCCGTCTGATGTGACAACATACTGTAGAACCTGTCTTAAAAATACTATGTTAATTAATAATTTTCTTGCAGTAATGATTTACCTCCGTCCCAAGGTCGGGCACATACATTAATTAATAAACCCTTGTAATTTAATTATAAAATGCAATTTTAAGTCCCGTATTTTTCTAAATTTATTATTCATAATTTTTTCTTGAAAGAAAAAAACAGATATTGTAAGATAATCTAAAGCACTACCTAAACACGTCTGAAGAAATCTCGTATGTCAGGCTGAACCATTTGGTTTGTGCGGATGCTCAAACCCTGTCCTTCATCTGCTGTACTGACTTGAGGATACCCAGCGCATTGCCCTGTTCCTGTTGCAGCCAGAATGTCTCAAGCAACTCGAGTGCTTTCTGAGCATCCACGACAGTGATCTTGGTAGTTACTGGCTGTCATCCTGCTCGTCCTCAGGCTGAGACGGAAGGTGGTCCTCACTGATATCATCTACGTCTGTAATGCAGGATGTAATCCGCTCTGCAGGATAGTCTAGCAGGTTGCGGATATCCATCGGGTTGGGATATCTGAAGCGTCCAATCTGATGTTCCAGAGCCGCCATGACTTCATTGTCAAGGCACTGCTCCTCGAGGACTGGTGCAGCATCAGCTGGTTCTGACCGGATGTTGCAGTGCCGGAAACAGTTGTGGATGGTTTCGGTGCGGACATCGTTAGCCCATGCTGAGGCTGACATCTGGATAGCATGAAGGATGTTAATCTTTGCCGGCTCAACGACACCATTGTCGAGATCCTGAAGGAGCATACGGTCGAAGCTGCGCCGGTAGTACGCTTTGAGGTTGCGTATGATTCCCTGGTAGCAAGGCTAGAGCTTTGACATCATGTTGGGCGGAAGGTAGTGGGTTGTCGTGTTGTGATGTGTAATCCGTTACTGCAGATCAGCAAGCGGGGCGTGTGCACTGCAATTGTCCAGGATCAGCAGCACCTTGCGGTTTGCCATCCTCCGATCGAATTCCCTCAGCCACTACAAGAAGATGATTTGTGTCATCCAGGCCTTCTCTTTGCTGCGATACTGACAGCCAAGGTTCTGGGGATTGACGTGGCGGAAGCAGCGTGGAGTGGCGTACGTGCCAATGATCCATAGGGGCATTATGTCGGACCCATCACCATTGCAGCAGACAGCCACAGTTATCCGTTCCTTGTTTTGCTTCCGCCCCTCGTAGCTACCGTGTTGCAAGCGAATTGTCATCCTGAAACAGAAGAGGTGCATTAGCCACCAGATAAAAAAATGATGTCCTTTGCAGAGGTCTTACCTGCATCCGATAGAACAAGCCAGTCTCATCCATGTTGTAGATATCTTTCCATTCATACTGATTAAGGACCCCACGTAGGGGAGGAAGTGCATCCTCCACAGCAATCATGTTCACCGAGCAGCTCTCTCTGAAGCGGCGATAGGAGTGAGTTTCATTCCGAGCTTTAAAAGATTGCGGTGACCTTGTCCGTGAAACTTGCAGAGCGGATTCTGGACCGTCTTCGGCCAGGACATGAATCATGTCAGTTTTCCAGCCATCCATTGGAAAACTCCAGCCATCCATTGGAAAACTGACATGAGCCATCCATTGGAAAACTCCAGCCATCCATTGGAAAACTGACATGATTCATGTCCTGGTCGAAGACGGTCCAGAATCCGCTCTGCAAGTTTCACGGACAAGGTCACCGCAGAGATTGATGCGATTCTGGTGGTCAGTGAACCAAGCCAGCAGAGAATGATTCCAACAGTTAACTGCTTTACAACGCGTCAAAACTGGGAAGGATCACGTCATGTAGATCCTGCGCATTGCATATTGACAGGGATGGCCCATTGTTGAGGTAAGCAAGCCCCGTCGAGTTACGTATTATTTCATAATCAGCAAAGCGCTTGCAATACGCTTGATGAGCAAGCTTCAATACTGGCTTTGAGATTTTGCCCATTACTAGCGAGACATTACCCGAATTGCAAGGTCGCAATTGTTCTTTGTTTTGCATTTTTTGAACAAATGCTGCAAGCTGGCCATTACATGCAAGTTTAATCGCAAGGAGATCGCCAATGGAGACCGAAATCCACTTCGTCAGAGCCGCATGCGCCCTCTCCACCCGCGATGTGGTGCAATGGCCATAGTAGCTTTTTTCTCGCAAAAATGCAGTCACAAATCGATGTTTCATGTAGGCCAGATGTCTTCCGCATAGCCCATCAAGTTTGGTCTTTACTAATATTCTATGCGCGTTGATGCTAGCTGGGTCTCATAGTCGGCAAGTTTGTCCTTTGTAATCAGCGAGTTCCATTTCTTTAAAAAGGTTTCAACAGTTTTTTGTGTTGCAAATGCATGTTTTTGTTGCGTATTTTTTTAGTAAGTTAGCTAGCGACAGATAAGACAATTTTCATGTGGGAAAATGACGTCAAGCACATTCATCAGTGCGAGCTCACGATCTGTTACAAAATCACAGTTGTAATTAATTCCATAGTGTTGAAACACGTCTCGTAGAATACACATAAACTTCAGATCGTTCATGTAACGGGGTGTATCGTTACATGAAATTAACACTTAAAGGTTGTTAATTAATATATTATCTAAAAGGTAGATAATATTTGGAGGGTATTACTTTATATAGTAATGTCCTGAATTCTTATCCATAAATAGGTATAGGCCATTATATCTATTTATTCGCAGACTAATCAGCTGTAGAAGTAATCAAAGAGAGTTACAAGATAAGATAGA
>NC_090610.1:1347168-1353156 GCF_004359215.1 Bremia lactucae | reverse complement strand
CGTTTAAGGGAGGGGTGATGTAACGGGGTGTATCGTTACATGAAATTAACACTTAAAGGTTGTTAATTAATATATTATCTAAAAGGTTGATAATATTTGAAGGATATTACTTTATATAGTAATGTCCTGAATTCTTATCCATAAATAGGTATAGGCCATTATATCTATTTATTCCGCAGACTAATCAGCTGTAGATGTAATCAAAGAGAGCTACAAGATAAGATAGATAAGAATTCATTTTTACATGTTTAGTATTAGTTTATAGTTAAGTCAGCATTTACAAAGATAGATTAAGAGACACTTAAGTATATTAATACAGTTTTCATTTTACCCTCTTAAGTTAACTTGTCTTAAGAGAAGTCTTCCTCTATACGTACAGTGTACGTTACTTAACGAAGGCTCCACTCACAACTGAAGCAGTGTGAAGTGGACTTGTACTGAAACAGTACAAGTCGTAGTGCCCCGTTACAGTTCAGATCGTATAAAGCCATATACAACGGTATATGCTGTATTTGTTGCTGTTATGCCAACAATATGTACTAACGGAAGATTGAATTTGTTAGTCTTATTTATTGCAGCAGTGAGCCAGACAAGGCCGGCGCTAAACTTTTGACGTATCATTTTGCAGCTGATAAGATTATGATAAGATGTGTTTGCTTGTGTTCATCGTGTTTTGTATAGTATTCTTTTGTTTCAGCTAGGTCGTCAAGCAGAGCAACAAGTGGCCCACGTCCTGCAAGTTATTCTCCAATATGCAGCACGTATGTTGTGGTTATCTTGCAATGTTGATGAAACTCCGTCATTTTGGCGCAGTGACATAACAATGCGCGAGGGTGTCACTCCAGCGCGTCCCAGTGTTATTACCATTTCAGTTTGGTTTGCTGATAAAGCATGTCTATGATAATGAGCGGTTTGATCTGCAAAGGCATCGTGATTATGGTATTTGTTCTCTTTGTAGACCCGCCAATCACACTCTTTATCATGTATACTTGCACGGAACATTCATCCAGTAGCAGTGCTTCCAGTTGCGCGTGGGCGCGCTATTTGTGGGATGGTTCTGTTAGTGCGTCGACCTTTTTAACAATTGAGTATCAAAGCCTTGATTGTGCCCACTTTTTTATTCCCAACACATCTAGTATGTAAAACTACTAATGCATATCCTTCAGCTAATGCATGTGCAAAAGAGCATTCTTAGCCTCCTACAAGGAGAAATAAGTAATCTCGGCTGGTCCAATTAACGCTTTCACTGTTTGAGATGAATTAATAATTCAATATCTCTGTGAGAAATTTGCGATATAAGAGATTGGCTGATTGATCTAAAAATCTGAAAATCTGATTTTTTTACCTTTTGATGTAGTGATTTGAGGAATTGTTTGGTAGTGAGTTGAGTGGTAGTAGTTGTTAAAAGTGAGTGAGTATTGATTCCTCCTAACGTCAATTTGAGTGACTATTTTTAGCCAGATGAATTAGGGGGGAGTGAATACTATCAAGAAGTTGGAAGGATACTAACGGCTCCCTTTACAAACAGGTCAATTACTTCACGTGAAGTACTTAGACCTCCACTTGGGTGTGGTGAGGTTGTTGTGAGGTGTATTCGCATTGGAAGGGATGACGGCTAGCGTCATTCGTTTCAGTGAGGATGAGCCTCAATATCGATCGAGCTCATTTCCTTTAATTATCTTAACATCATCGAGAGCTGGCAGAGCACTTGGCGCAGGGACTTGGCGAGCCAGGCTCTTGAGCCTTTCTCCAGAGCAATATGCTGCTCAGTTGAAGCGCTTTGAGACATCCGAACTCGGACAGGGAAGGGCCGCGTACGAAGCACAAGTCCATGTTGCGACGGCGTCCGTCACAAAGACTCAGGATGAGCTAGGGCGGGAGCAGGCTCGGAGCGAGGCCCTTAACAGGACTGTTGAGATGCTCTCCGCCAGGCCGCATCAGCCGAGGTCCATTCGCATGGATCCGCAAAGTTAGATGGGACTGCAGCGATTGTCCTTTGGCTGTTAGCCTTGTAACCTGCGGCGTGACGCAGCTCATCGAGAACGACACCGCGCAAATGGTGGACGGAAAGGCGTTCCTATCATTAGTGATTCTTTACAGAAAGGTCGCGTCATGAAGCAACACTTGATCAGCCGCCGAGCAACGAAGTGTTGCTTCAGCCGTGTTCTTTGGAGCGCAACAGGCGAAGCTATCCTGCAAGAAATGTTTAAAAGATGCGCTTGTTGTTGGCGTCCATTACTCTGTGTCCAATACCGGAACACATTAAGGTGCCCACGTTCAAGAATGGACTGCGGCACGGCCCATCGCTACAGACCCTTTTAAGAAAGGTGCCGCCAACGAGCTACCCCTTAGCTCAACAAATGGGTAGCATAGTCCCTGAGGTAACGAAATTCCGGACCTCAACCCTGCTAGTCTATAGAGCTCAAGTACGAGGCTATGACCAGGTAATGCCCCTCCTAGTGGATTCGGGTGCATCCCAGAATTTTGTGAAACTCGCGGCTCTAAGAAAGAGACCGGCAATATTTGAGTCGCTTTGCCACGGGCATTCGACTGACAAAAGAAGAACGCTGACAAAAGAGGTTGGTAAAATTTGCTGAAAAACTATTATCGACAAGCAGTGTACCGAGTACAGCAGTGAAGAATTTGGGCGCTAATAAGTTAGCGCCAAGATACATTGGCCCGTTTAAGGTTCTGAAAGCTCACGGTAATGCTTACACGCTAAATGTCCCTACATCTAAGTTTGCAACCGACATTCTATGTCGGACGCTCCAAGGCTTATCTACCGGCGGACCTCCCATCGACCCTTCTCCGCTCTTCTGCGCCGACATCACTTGTAGATGACGCTGACTTCGACAGGGTCCCAGTCCGGCCCGCGCACGTGCAAACTCGTTCTGCTGAGATCCTCCGAACACAGCCGTCTCAAGTTGACGAATACACTCAACTAGAACCTTTTTCTCCGGTCAAGTCCGTTCAGCGGTCGCAGTCGCAGCAGCCGCGCGATCACAAGCACCCGCGGCCAATTCCCGAGCGCTCAGTAGTCCGTTCTTCGCCTCTTCAGTTTCGGCTTGAATAAGTCTCAGCTCGTCGTCCGAATGACCAGGCGCCCGATTGTGCATATCGGCGCGCACCATCGCAGAGCTACCGCCGTGATGCTCCTCCTCTACTGATCGATGCATCGAGTGCACGACGCTGGATCGTCGATCGCATCGTCGGTCACGAAGATCGCCGTTCTTAGGCGCCGAGTTGTGACTTGACGCACACGAAGCCTCATGCCGAGAACCATTACAAGGTTCGTTAGTTAGGATATTCGCCTGCTGACGATACGTGGGAACCTCGAAGTACGTTGGATCAGGATGTCTTCGACGTGGTGACGGATTATGAGTCCAATGCGACGACGAAGAATGCGTCTAATGCTGTTGCTCTCACCCACGATCTCGCGAGCCGTGGCACTCGCGAGCAGGTATATTCCAGCGGCGACGATCACCCGACGACTCCAAAATCTACCACGAGGCCCGGGAACATATGGATAGTATAGCCATTAATTGCGATTGCGTGAGGTTTCGCGACGATCATATAGCAGCCGGTGAGGACAGCGTGGACAACCACGGCGACTTTAACTATGTCCCGCATCCGACGCAGCTCAGACACTTGAAGCTCTGTGAGGCTTCTCTCGTTGCGAGCAATCCACGTTTAGATAAACTGGAACATTCTCCGTGCGCGCGATAAGTCTTACCACTCTTGTTGGAGTGGACGCTGTCCGTGCATGTGGCACGTGGGACAACCCTCGCGGACGTGGACGTAGCACATACGCCACTCCGCCCTGGCCATTCAACAGATGCGACGGCATAAATCGCCAATAGCGTGCTTGTCACGTCCGCCCTCGCGTTGTTCTAGCAAAGACGTGAAGGACATTCGCTCACGAGTGGCATTCCAGCGTCTGATGAACGCACACCAAGATCATTGCAGCGCGTCATCGTTGCATGAGTTGTCAGTTGCGTTCCCTCTAGTTAAGCGAAATTGCGCGAACAGTGCCTTTATGGATTCTGGTGATTCGAGCTGACGACACCACCAAGACTATGCAAGGCCCATGACTTTTTAGTCTTCATCCATGACTCGCGGGGCCTGCTCTCTTCGGATTGTTGTCTGACGACCTAAGTTGGGAGCAGTTAAGAGAGTCGCTGCATACACGGTCAGGGTTCATGCTGCTCATTGTGGGCAACCGAGCAGGGTCGACGCTATCCCGTTGGAATTCTCGTTTAGAAGAATATTTTGAGATTGACGCTTTAATTGTGGTAAGTGCAACTTAAAGAGGGGGTGATGTAATGAAGCTACCTATTGCTCAGGTAGCTTTAGGTTTAATAAATAATTACATAAGTAGTTAAACTGCAGTATCCGAAAAGCGGATACTATGAGTCATTTATTATCGGTCTTTATTATTGGGATGTCAGACCCCAATAATAAAAGCGAATGATAAGTCGAGCTATATGTGAGTGGTCCCCAAAACAAGGGAACAATTTTGTAACTCGTACGAAATTAAAACTAAAAACAGAAATATTAACCGAGTTGATTTTCCCTAAAAATAACAATAGAGCGCTATCTTAAAGCTTTATAGTATAGGACAGTAACGGGCTCACACTTTCCGTAAAAGCCAGAAGCGTTCTGTTGGAGTGGTGTGAACAGCTCTACTTCAACAGCAATTAGATTTGGAACGTTCTAAATAAGATTGTTTGATCTAAAAACATTAACATTTGGGCGAAAACTGATAGCCGCCTGACAGACGTACTCTCCCTGTGTTTATAACCAAGCTATAAGAGAAACAAGCGAACTGTATGGCAAAAAATCTTGGCCCTCTTGGGTAGAAACTTCAGACACTTCAGAAACAGATTGTATTCTATTCACCAAACGCATTTTTTGCAAAAAATACATCGAATTGTCGTTAAACCCAGTAAGACATGGATGCATCAATGGGTTCGTTTAGTTGACGACTCCATTTGCAGAAGCTTTAACGCATCTTTGAGGTATTATTCAGTACAACGTATGATCATAATCTTGTCGCGTTTAGTCAATTTACCCTATTGTTGGCTGTAGCTCGTTCTGCAAGCACGATTTATGCTCATTGAAAGACGAGTGTGTAACGGGGCACTGCGACTTGTACTGTTTCAGAACAAGTCCACTTCACACTGCTTCAGATGTGAGTGGTGCCTCTCGTTAGGTGACGTACACTGTACGTATAGAGGAAGACTTCTCTTAAGGCAAGTTAGCTTAAGAGTGTAAAATGAAAACTGTATTAATATAGTTAAGTGTCTTGTTAATCTATCTTTGTAAATGTTGTCTTAACTATAAACTAATACTAAACATGTAAATGAATTCTTATCTATCTTATCTCGTAACTCTCTTTGATTACTTCTACAGCTGATTAGTCTGCGGAATAAATAGACATAATGGTCTATACCTATTTATGGATAAGAATTCAGGAAATTACTATTTAAAGTAATTTCCTCCAAATATTATCTACCTTTTGGATAATATTAATTAACAATCTTTTATTGTTAATTTCATGTAACGATACACCCCGTTACATCACCCCTCCCTTAAACGACAATCACTCTGAATGTCATTAGGTGGAGTGGTCGCTAAATGACCACTTAATTTTTAAAATGATTTTGATTGGTCAGATCCATCATTTTAAATTCCATCGCATGAAGGAACAATTCATGCGGGGTGAGGATAGTGTTGAACCTTCGGCTGCGGTTCGTGCAGCCGCGGGTGACGCATTGTTATCTCTTGCGGTAGACGTTCCGTCTACCGTAGTGTCTTCCACTCGCACAACACTTGGTGTTGCGAGTGCACGTGGTGATTCACCACGTGAGTACGACCCCTCTTTAGAGGTCGATTATGAGTGCGAGTCGGACGAAATGGCCGACTCGGGGAGGATGGAACAGTCGCCTGATACCCGTCAGGCGGCTGATTATGAGCCTTCGAATGAGA
>NC_090610.1:1317296-1334684 GCF_004359215.1 Bremia lactucae | reverse complement strand
AGAGTTTCGGGACGACGCGTTTGCGTCATCCCAGGTACAGGGGTCTGTACCTGTTGTAATCTCAACAGTTCCGCCTGTTGAGAGCCTTGCTGATTCAGCAAGGCTACTTTTTCCTTCATCTCGTCAAGTTCATGTTGTATGAACTTGGCGACGGTTGAATGGAGGGCATCTCTGTCTAAGTTGGACAGTAATGCCAGGATTGCATCGTTTCCTACGGATGAACTCATTCGTTCAACCGCACTCCTTTCTATATCACTTAGAAAGGAGTAGCTTTCAGGGGAAACGTGATGCGTATTCCCACTACCATCTAACATGTCCATGTTAAATGTGGGAAATGTGGTCCTTGGACGGACTACAAAGTGCTACCAGGTGTAACGGGGCACTGCGACTTGTACTGTTTCAGTACAAGTCCACTTCACACTGCTTCAGATGTGAGTGGTGCCTCTCGTTAGGTGACGTACACTGTACGTATAGAGGAAGACTTCTCTTAAGGCAAGTTAGCTTAAGAGTGTAAAATGAAAACTGTATTAATATAGTTAAGTGTCTTGTTAATCTATCTTTGTAAATGTTGTCTTAACTATAAACTAATACTAAACATGTAAATGAATTCTTATCTATCTTATCTCGTAACTCTCTTTGATTACTTCTACAGCTGATTAGTCTGCGGAATAAATAGACATAATGGTCTATACCTATTTATGGATAAGAATTCAGGAAATTACTATTTAAAGTAATTTCCTCCAAATATTATCTACCTTTTGGATAATATTAATTAACAATCTTTATTGTTAATTTCATGTAACGATACACCCCGTTACAGAGTGCGAGTCGCACCTTAAACACCGATGGCTCTCCGCGCTCAGTATATGATTAGCTGTGTAATAGCCGGTTTATATTTCTAAAATGTAGGCCGCCTCCATGATCGTCCTCATTAGGTGTTCATCATATGGATATGCTCACATGATCCTGATGGGTTGCTCTCGTAGCATCCATGTCGGCCAGCGACATAGTTATCTGTTGCCCTGCCCTAAGAATTGTCGATGCATGCCCCTTCAAGGGACTGTTGACCAAGTTTAGTACACGAAGCTGCTAAATTTCACAAAAGTCTGGAGATAGTAACCTAAAAGAATAATATTGTTATCAGGTACACTTTGTATTAATTGTCAGCCTATAATTATAAAGAATAATATTATGCCTTAAGTGAGTCGTTCTAAATTTTAATGCAAATTTAATCATTTCGAAATTTAGCGGACATACATTCGCATTTTGTTGATGTTGTCTGGATAGTTTCATTTGTCGCTGTTTATTGATGGTGAATAAAATCTGTCAATGTCTGGAGCAGGGTTCTTTTCACTCTTTTGGCGATGCAAATTTCGTAATTTGGCAATACGGAACGTACTAGAGCCATAGGCTTGAAGAGAGGCCTCGTGAATAAGTAGAGTACACTAATTAGGCGTGTAATGTGACACCTTTCGCTAGTACTGACAACAGAACTAGTCAATCGGCACTGATAACAGTGAAGGTGAGGTGCCTCAAATACTTCACGTACACTGACGTGCAGAGGAAGTAACAAGTAGCTATGAACTATTAGCTACTAGAGGTCGATACTAAGGCTCAAGTGTGGAGAAAAAGTAAAACTGTATTAATATATTAAGTACTTTCGAAAGTTCTTCTATCTACTGGCTATAATAATGCCGCAAGAAGGCGCTTCACAAAATTAGTTATTAACAACTAATTTTGTGAAGTGCCTCCTTGCGCCAGCCTTATCGTGTCTTATGACGATTAGCGGGCTTGATTTGACCTTAAAATAATCAACCAATCAACAGCACTAATGTCTTGTTGCGTCAATATTACCAAAGTGGTAATTTTAAAACTATTAAGCCAAAAATAAATAATATTTTATTTTGTACTTCTTTATACGTTTTCTCTTATAGGAGATACAACTCATTATTCCTCCCATATAAAATAATATTTATTACAGGGAATATTTTTTCCTCCCACCATTTGGTTATTTCCACCGTCGCTGCCAGCTTGATTTTGATTAGCCAACCATAAGCCTTATGTATTGCGCTTCGCATATTTAAATACATGGGCGAAAAAGGGGGTTTAAATAACGAATGGCGGGTGGAAAAAACGAATGACTGGTGGAAATAACAAATGATGGGTGCAATTGGCAAGTTGATGGGGTGGATAGAATTGACTTATTTAGAAGCCAAAGATTGGGCGTTGGGGGCACATGCGTGCATTGTGACCTGAATTCCTGCAAATACTGCAAAGTCGTGAACGAACCGCTGCTTGAACAATCTCAAATCCAGATTGATCTCGTTGTGTTGATGAGTCATTCACAAAATTCTTTTTTGAAGGTCGATATTCCGTTGGGCGACCACGATTACGTTGGGGGGTCGGATTTCTGGGAGCCACACCATCCAGGATTGCAATTTCTCGTATCTGTCCCATTATGGTTTTTTGATGGCGAGGCTCCACCATTTGTAACGTTCCCTGACAGCCTCTAAAACAATGGCAACATTTTGTCTACCCACTTCAGGCATCGCTGCAGGCGCAGCTGCATTCAAGCACCATTGATATTGGAAATTCTCAGCAGTAAGAGCGTGGCCACTTCTTAGAAGAGCAAGTATATGATGCTGAAAGGGTATTCCCATTCTTGAATCAAACGAAATTGAACTAATTATTGTGCTATTGGTAGGACCTTCCGATAACTCATACTACTCAAAGCATTTTACTAGTGCACATATTTAAATGCGGCGCACAACACTAGCAAAGAAAGGGAATTTGTGTCGATGCATGACTCGAGTTCGCTCCTGAGAGAGCTGAGCATCGTGATTTTAACTCTGGGCATTAATGGCATGAGCTACTCGAGTTGTACATCTCGCAAGTCTCTTGTGAAAACACTGATGTGGAGCTCTTTAACATATGATGAAGCTCTTCAGCTCTTGATGATGTAACGTTGCCAAAATGCATGCAATTCTTAGTGTATGCTAAAATAAATCGATATTTATGTGTCAGCCAGGTGGTATCCAGACAGGCCAGCATGTTAGGCAAGTGCAGTATATGTTGAATGCATGCTTAACATGCGATTGGTGTACACTTCCTCTGATTTCGAGTAGATACAGCTATCCGACTGTTCAAGAATTCATTCCAGTCATCCTCAGGTCCAACATACCTACGACAATTTGCTAGGACGATTTTCTGGATATGCCAAACTCATAGGAGATGGGTTGAGTTGGGAAAATGTTGTGTCAGTGCATTCTTTAGGGCTAATTCTCGGTCTGTTGTGGTTGTCTGTGGCAGATGGTCGTTGAGTAGATCAAGCAGATGTCCGAGAGCTCAAAGGTTGTCCGCTTCCCGTTCCTGCTTAATGAAAGCAACAGCAACTGTGAAGGAAGTGTTAAAGCTTGTGACACCAATGATATGGAGCATTGGCAGTTTGAATCGATTCGTTTTATAGTTGCAGCCGATCATCAAAGCGTAAGGATATCTGTGAAGGAGTTCCACAGCAGGAAAAACGGGTTACCCACTTTTCCACTGACAACCCACCCGGCCCACGTAAGCCCCCGCAGCTCGGTAACCAGCGGAGCAAGCAGTTTCTGCAATACCCCGGTATAGACGCTCCGAATGCATTAAAAGAGCAGCAAGCGCACGCCGCGATCGCGCTGAATCTGAGTGACGCGCAGTTGATGCACATTATCGACGCGACGTAAACGACCAAGTCGATCACTCGAAGAAATATCAGCCACAGCTCAAGACTTGTGCGTAATTTTGTCGTGGTTAAGCCTTATCGGCGCCACTGGCATATAATAGGTGTGAAAGATGATTAGAATCGTCTTGCTTTGTTCAATAAAACCAAACTTTATTATGCAAAACATCCAATAGAGCGTCCAGTGGTGTGCAATTGCGATGCACGCAACCGCTGGCGCTCGTTGTAGATTGTCCTTCTGATTGCTTTTGAGCTGGGATCTATTTGACGTAGGGTTGTGACTACTTCTTTCGGCGCAACACCAGCCATAAGAAGTTGTTGTGTAAACATCTTTTGCTCTACTTGAAGCGTCGAGCAGTCAAATGACACTCATGTTGTCTGAAGGTTCATGGTTATCTTCCATTTTAACAGTTCGTAGCTGGTAACGATTATCTCTTTGTAGACGCCCTGATAGATGATACGGGCAATTCGTCAATCGGCTCGCAGAGTTTCGCTGCAACTCAAGTCCCGTTACCGCCCTTCGCCAGTAGGTACACCTCGATCGCATTTCGAAATAATCTTCTTTTTGTCGGAACGAAGGGTAGACACAGCATATCATTCTGCATGAGCGAATTCGCGAGCTACATCCATCAGGGCCATTATGCTGGGATTGGATGCATAGGGTGATGGAAGCATTGGAGAAGAGCCTGACAAGGATGAAGGTAGAAATTGAGTGTAGTATAGAGAATGTATTGTGATTGACATTGAGTGGTAGGACCCGCTTGTTTACATTTCAAAAGGTAGGATATTGGACAGTAGATCAACCGGAACCATCTCGTTTCAATACGATGTTTTATTTCCGCCCATGTAAAAAAACATGTGAAGCGCAATACATAAGGCTTCTGATGGCTGTTAAAAATCAAGTTGGCAGCAACGGTAACTTATTTTTGCATGGGTGGGTATCAACCAAATGGTGGGGTGGAAACAACATACCCCTGTATTATTGCGCTTTTACTAAATATTACTTATGTAACAGGACACCCCGTTGCACGGCACATCCTGGCTGCTGCGTGTTTGCCGACTCGAAATCTTACACCAATGCATTTATGAGCCTTATACCACTACTGTAACGGGGTGTTCCGTTCCAAATATTCTCTATGATAGGAAAAAGGGATTGAGTCCTATAACGGAAAAAGCAAAGAAGTACAGAATTATTATCGTTTATTAGTTTTGACTTAGTTTCAATGTTACCAAATTTGGTAATACTGACGCAATATGACATTAGTTCTAGGAGAAATATAGGGTTCCCCTCTCTTTGATGGGGACACACACCCGCTAGATTTATCAATTTTAGATACTTTGACATCAATAGGGAAATGGATTTTAATTTATTTATCCAGCTGTATTTGCTCCCAATACTCCACATCCACATTTTCAAAGGGAGAAGGCTCCCTGCGTGTACTTATGTTCTCATTGTTTCTAGATCCAGGATCCCTTGCTCTTGAGGCTCAAGCTTTCGTGCAGCTGGATTGCATTGCAAAGCTCAGTTTTGGTCATGATTATGGTCACTGTAGTTAAAAGCAACCTGCCATCCCCACTCATCACCTGCAGTAGCTATGCGCTAAATTGTTGCAAAAAAGGGCATCCAAGGCCCTAGAGCTCCTCTGGCGCTTTCGGGTTTCTCTGTCAGATATTCCCTAGAGTTCTTGTACTTCCTCTATGGACACAAGTCAGCCACGCCTTTCTGAATTCATTGCTCTTGCTTTGCTTTGATCTCTTCCTAGAGACAGTAAATCCTTCGAACAAAGCATGGACCTGGACAGAAGCTTCAGCTTCCATGAGAATTGGATACTCAAGTTGTTCCATTGTGAAGAGAGAAAAGCTTTTTGGTGCTTTCTCTGGGTGCCAAAGTGATTTCTGTTTATATTCTGTTTTTAATTAATTAATCGAGCGGGTTTGTGTCTTCATCTAAGGAGGAAGGGTGTGTCCCCATCAAAGGGGGGGGTGTCCCCAAAATTCTTCTAGTTCTACTGATAGGTTGATTAAAGTTTAAAATCAACCCCGCCAATTGGTACAAGAAATGGAAATTAGGCTGTGCCCAAGGAGCCGCATTGTATGTTTTATTAATAATATATTAAAGCAGTTGATAGATGATCGTAACTAAACAACTTAATATATTAGTACAGTATTACGATTTCTCTATTTTAAGCCTCAAAATATATACCCTTAGTACCCAAGGCTTCCTAGCTACTTCGAACCTTCCTTTGAAAGTCATGTACATGAAGTAATTGAGGCACCCCACCCTTACTGTAATCAGTGAAGGCGGACTAGTACTGCAGATGTTGTTGGTGTGCTAGCAAAAGGTTCCCCGTTCCACGTGGTAGCACTTCGTAGTCTGTCCAACGGCTCCATCAAACATGGACATGTTGGATGACGAAGGAGGGAGCTTCCTCACAAGGCTTCCACGCAACACGTGAATGGTTCGCTCATTTAAGAAACCTTGAATAGAGAGCGTTCGAACGTATGAGTTCGGCCGTAGGACGGCCAGCCAGTAGCGCCATGTTGTCCGCTCTACGAACAGACGATCAACATGCGGCTATAGCCGAGTTTATACAATACGAACTCATCGGGACCCAAGAAAAAAAGTAGCCTTGCTACACCAGCAAGACTCTCGACACGCAAAGGTGTGGAGAGATCGGGGTTCTCAACAGTTGGAACTGTCGAGACAGCAACATTTAGAGGCTACTTTTGTGTCGACGCGAAAGCGTCGATACGAAAGCTAAAAGGTCGAATCCTCTAAAATTAAGGCAGTCGAAGGCGACTCCCTCTACAGATGGTACGTCAAATAAGACGACGCCATCGATGACGATGCGACGAATATGAAATTTGGCATGTTCAACTTTGCCGGACGTGCCAAATCTTGGGGATCAGGCCTCAAGCTTCAAAGAAAACGATCCTTTTGTATTTGGCTCGTATAAGGTATTTAAGACCCGGCTCAGGCAAAACTTTAAGCCTCTACGTGCCACATTTAAGCTCGAGCAGAGCTCTCGGATTTGAAGCAGGGCAAGCGCGAACTTCAGGCTGAGGCCCAACATACACGGATATTAATAATTTGTATTGTGAGTCATCCAAATAATAAATAAAAACAGGTGACTGTCTATTAAGGGTCTTGCAGATGGTCATATCAAAACCCACCTGTTTCAACTCGAATAAGAGACGTTTGATCAAGCGATCTTTGTAGCGGAAACAGGAGGACTTCAGCCGAAAACAGGCTTTCGTCCACTCTGGTCCTTATTGTGAACACATACGACAAAACGGAGGTCAAGAGCCTATGGACCTCTCGTATACGGAGAGCGAAAAAATTCGCTTTCAAGTTACGAACGATTGCAAAGATGCGTTGTTGACAAAAGACATGTCACTACGCCAATGAATGTTGTGCCCCAAATCCAGTGCTCGAATCACTGAGCGAAGCGATCGACTTCCGACTGAAAATAGCCTGGGACGCGGATGCTCCAACGCTATTGCATAATCGCAACGGTAAGAGGGATCATCCGAAAATGGTAAGGGTCAGTAGCTGCGGGGCACTTTGCTGATCCAGCAACGTCAAAAGAATTTGCAGGTCGTTCGACGTAAGCTGCTCCTCACACACAAATATTGTGTGTGACTGGTCCCAGGTGACGAGGATAACCTTATCACCTTTGAAAAGTATAGCGGCAAAAATATTGCCACTAAAGTCCCTAGGCGACTATGTGGCGTCGAATGAATTCATTCGACGCCAGTCGTTAGAGGGTTGCAGACTCAAATTTGCTGAGCACGATAAACTCTCATGAGAATGACAGTGCGCCTAGCAACAGGCGCATCTGGAATAGTTACGAAATGTGCAGTTGGTATACAATACACATTGAAAGGTAAACAGTACGATAATGATTTCATTGTACTGGATTAAGATAGCAAATTTGAGATCATCCCTGAAATTCTATAACTCAGAAAGAACGAGTCATGAATAAATTGACAGCATCGAGCCGTGACGATGCCTGCCTTTTCTTTATAGATTACTATTGATAAACGTCTTGGAGCGTCCACAAGCATGTGGATGTCCTAAGAGTGAGTGCGAAGGCCTCACTTGTGGTACGGTCGCTAGTACGTCTAAACATGACCTCAGAGTAACAATTCATCGCACTGTGGAGTTAGATTCTGACCGCTGTGCACAAGCATAGGCAGCGTAGAAGGTTCAACATTATGAAGTAGAAATATTTAACGACGGCTGTGTACAACCACAGGCAGCATCGATGTTCGACCACTCGCTTAAGTTGAGTGGTACGAATCAAGGATGCTGGCTACGAATGCAACATTTAATAAAATACAAAACGCCTGTCTAGAAGACTCAATGCAAAAGCTTTTGGTCGACTCCAGAGTCGATCGTAGGGGATCTCAGTATGGCTGCACAACCACAACGAGATGCAGTTGGGGAGGTTACTTCCCATATGACATTGAGGGGAATATTTTCAAAGACTCTGAGGAAATAGCTCCCCAAAAACTGTGGTCAAAGGTCTTCAGGTATTTAAAAATAAATCCCAACGAGGGCACTGAGACATTGAATGTGTTAGTAAACAACATATCAAGTGTAGGCACGCTTGATCTAATAGCGCCTTCAAAGTTATCAGAGATAAAATTGCCAACGCTTGAGCCGAAATAGCTCTTGCGTGATATGCGTAGTGGCAAATTCAAGCAGATCTGCGTACTTGTCACTGATGACAACTACGTGGCCGATATTCGGTAGGCAATGGCATTTCCAGAGAACGAACGGGTTCTTAGCAGCTCATCGATGGACGAAAGTGTCCTTGAGAAGACTCGGATTGTACGTCATACGTCCCAATCCTGGGAGTCTTTGAAGACAAATCTTTCATATAAGGATTTAATAGAATCTAAGGATGTTTTCCCTGAATCAGTACCGTGCGAGTTGCCTAAGGATAGAGGCACTCGACACGAAATCGACCAAATCCCAGGTTCGACATACTGTCTCATAAAGATATGGCCATTGCCTCATGAGCAAGTATAAGCGATCAACAAATTCTTTACCGATCGCTTAGCAGCGGGCCATTCGAGGGAGTCAACCTCTCCACATAGCTCTCTGACATTATGTGTGTGTATCGCAACATGATTGTGGATGCGTTTAAAAATTGAGCGCAGCAACAATACGGGCTCAAACGCCGATACCACGAAAACACGTAATCATTGATGTTATGTCAAAGAGTACTATCTTTTAGTCAATGGATCTGATGAATGGAGGCTATTTTGTCTTTGTGATCGCGTTTAAGCAGTGGGCGCCCTCAAGCGGAATGCAATGAGAATGGCTACTTATGCAAGAGGGGCTTAGTAATGCCCCTGCAGCATTCAACAGATGTGTAACCAATCTACTGAGATCGGTGCGAGATTTCGCACCAAGCTATTTTGATGACGTCTTCGTTCATAGCAGAGCCATTAATGGAACGTCGGCTGTTGACGTACATCATACCCACGTCCGAAAAACGTTTTACACTTATGAGTAAGCATAAGTTCTATGCAATTCTGAAGAAGTGTATATTCGCTCGCTGCAAGCAAAATATCATTTCTTGGGTGTACGCCCTGATCCGGAAAAGATCAAGGAGATTACCGACTGGCCTGTATCAGTCGATGTAAAGGGACTTCAAGAGTTCCTCGGCTCAGCGGCGTACATCCGCAATGAAGCCGAAATGACAGTACATGCTTCTTCTTTGTTAAAGAAAAATGTAAAGTGGTCATAGAACGCTGATTGCCAGCGTTCCTTTTAGGGTATCAAGAAAAGGTTGCCAATCCTGGCTATTGCAGACCAAGACAGACCAATCCATGTGTCTGTGACGCCAGCGAATCTGCAATCGGCTGTGCGTATATGCAATATGACACAGACGGCGCAGAGCCCATCGACCGATATCTATCGCGTCAGCTTTAACCAGCTAAGCGCTATTACTCATGACACAGACGGCGCAGAGCCCATCGATCGATATCTATCGCGTCAGCTTCAACCAGCTAAGCGCTATTACTCACTGCATGGCAAGGAGCTCCTTGCCATGAAATATGCACTGGTTAAGTTTATAGTCTGTCTCTTGGGAGATAGGCCGTTCATTGTTATACGGACCATGCGTCTTTACAAACGGTCATAAAAAGTCAATACCTCTTGCAAATAATGGCGAGATGGTTGTCTTTCTTCGCGGAGTACTACTTCTCCGTGAGATAAAATCCATGATGACTTAGTGACGTCGCTGGTGCTCATTCGCGCCACCCCGATTTTGAACCGGCCGCGGAAACAACAGTAAGAATTAGCCCACTGTTGCAACTAAGAGCAGTGAGCATGAGCCCACTGATGCAACAATTAGTGTTCTGTAGATAACATTTTTTGACGTTTTTCGAAGTGCCTATCAAGAAGATAAGGCTCTTGAAGGGTTGATAGATTGCTTAAAAAAAATATCACAACAATTCCCAAACCTATTGTCGAAATTGTATCGATCCGTTGAGGATCGATACACGCAATGGCTTAGGTATTACACAGCCATTGTCGGCGACGCGTCTTGTGTCGTCATCCCCACACGTAATAATTTGCGAATAATACGCAATGATTAACTGTATTACACAGCCGTTGCTGGCGACACACCTCGTGTCGTCATCTCCATCCGAAATAAATTGCGTTTTAGCATCAGGTATGTGCACCACGATGCACTAACAAGTAAGCATTGTGGACGCGGGAAAACTTGTCTCACGACACGCCGCAAGTTCTACTGACCACGCCAGTATGAATATGCATACTTGCTTGCGAAATTAGTCAACGGGTGGAGACCAGTACTTCATCCCGTGATCCTTTACAACCTCTGCCTGTTTCGGCAGAGTGTTAAAGTCCGTATTGACGGACTTGGTTCTCGGAATACTTAAAGAGGATTACAAGAAATAAGGTATTCTTGTCTTTGTTGACCATTTCAGCAAGATTGCACCTGTTGCCGCACAAACTCAGTAATAGCGATAAGGCTAATACTGACTCTGATAACGATGCAGAAATACTTACATTGAAACAATAATATCAGTGAGAACAATAATGCTCTCACTATGACATCTCCGCAGTGCGCACCGGTCCCACTGAAGACAAAAACAAAACGGAGTCAGCAGGAGAATTCCTGCTGGCTAGAGAAGCAGTAGTCATCACAAGATGCCTTCACACCAGAAAGATCCGACGAGTTAAATAACGTCGCCTATACCCCTTGGTTTGTCAAGTTAAAACCCTTAGATTTGACGGACGCTACCCCGACATTAATCACCTCCAAATAGAGTAGGACGTGACGTACTACTTTAAGTAGACACTTGAGCGTCTACTGAAAATTCGCATCACTAGCAGCTTCACTGAGCCGTGTAGTGCAGCTTCACAAAAACGCGCACGGGTATCGATACCATGCGGAATTAAAAGTTGAAATTAACATAAAATCAAAAAGTTCCAATTTGCAGAGAGAGACACAATAGTACTCTCTGTCACTCTAAATCGGTCAGTCTAGTGAATGTTGATTAAAGGTGGTGATGTAACAAGTGTCCCGTTACATAAATATTATTTTGTATTAGAGGGACTATGAATACGATTTCCTTAAGGAAGAAAAAAATAAAGAATCACAAAATTATTATCTTTTATTAATGTTGCCTTAAGAGTTTCAATATAACCAACTTTGATAACATTGAGGCAACAAGACATTAGTTCTGCTGGTCGCTTTATTTAAGTTTAAATCAACCCCGCTAGGCGGTGCCCAAGGAGGCGCTTATCATAGTTAGTTATTCGCATATGAAAGCCACTAGATAGAAGGTCGTTACGAAGGAATTTGACATATTACTATTTTCTCTACTAAAACCTTGGTATCGACCTCTTAGCTACTCGTATTTCCTCTGCAAGTTAGTGTACGTGATGTATCGAGGCACCTTGTAACGGACCACTTTGCACTAGTACTGATCAGTACTATATAACCTTACACTGATTACAGTGTAGGTAAGGTCCCTCGAAACTTTACGTTCACAAAGGTACAGAGGAAGCTTTCTTATGATGCTAAGGGTCTTTAGCTTAAAGGGCCAGACTAAGGCTTTAGAATAGAGAAAAAGTAAAACTGAATTAACATATATAGCTTCCTACGTAACGATCTTTTAATTTTCTATCTACTACTAAACTTATTATATTAGTAGCTATTAAGTATGGCGCTTCCTTGCGCACCGCACAATCGTGTCTTGTAACGATTGGCGGGGTTTATTTAGTAATTAATCAATGAATCAATAGAGCTAATGTCTTATTACATCAATATTACCAAATTTAGTAATATTGGAAATATTTAAGTCAAATTATTAATGATGATAATTTTGTATTTCTTAATTTATTTTCTCTCGTAGGATATCGAATTTTTATTCCTCTTATAGGATATAATTTTTAGTAACGGGACACCCCGTTACATAACCCCCCAACCAACAGTCAATAATAGTGACTCATACAGGGTGACAGGAAATAGTATTATGTCGTTCCCTGTAATTTTGCATTATTTGTTGAAATCAAAGTACCATTTTTTTCTATTATTTGATTTTGACCAAAATCAAAATGGCGACTAATAAGTCTGTGCCGTGAGGCCGCAAAGGAGGCTGCTTCACGGATCAGTGCAGCAGTTGGTAATGCAAATGTTACAGTATACGCTAATGCGTCTACTGCGGGAAATACGGCACCTCCTACTCTCATTGGAGGTGACTGGAAAATGTCATCTTTTGATGGCATTGCAGGTGACAACGGCAAGTCACTTGCTACACGATTGTAGGTGACTGGACCAAGTCACTGGCATCGCCCGACTCAGCGGCTACTGTAAAGGCCACCGGATCACCTAGGCCCGAGTCCGTTAAACCTTTGGGTTCCAACATGACAACCAGAGAGGTGATGATGGAGAGGTTGTTCGACTCGTCGGACCTCTTTGGTGGGGAGTCATCTGATGATGACTCCGTGGCGATGATCACTCTGGTGACGTTAGTATGCGTCACCAGGAACTAAGTGGTCTTGAAGGGAAGAGTGCTGCTGGTGATGCTAGTTTGAATCACCAGGAAACAGCGATTCTAGGGATCGCTCCATGAGCCAAGTTAATGTTAACATGAGCCAACAGGATGCGACCATAAAACTTTGTGGTTCGCTCCTGAAAAGAGGCATTGGTTGCCCTCTAAGGATAACCTAATTCGCTGCTATGGTAAGACCAACGATCGAAATCATATTCCGTTATTCGACTCATCCAGGCTTCACCAGCCTGGTGGGGATGAGACAGAATTCTTCATCGATGCCTTTTCCGGCATCGGCGGTATTCTTCTTAACGGGCAAACGATGTCAAACCTTTGCTTCAAGCTTGGACAGCCTTTGTACAGAATGTACAAAACATAGTCCGTGAGGTCTGGCTTGACAAGCTAAATGCTTTCCGTTACGGTACAAGAAACGGACCGTGGTCGGTGCACGCTATAAGTTGCACTGTTTGTCTCGAGAGGTTTAGATTCCTTGCCCCTCGTGGGGGGACTTATGCCCATGCTGTTTTAAGGGTGCAGGTCATGCCCCTGAGGGAGCATATTCCCTCAAAGATCCTCATTGGACGACTCTCATCTCTTACGAGATGCGTCAAGGGATTGATAACCTCCAATCCTTTTACGAGCGCGTGAGCACTCGTTCTCCGATGAACCTTCTGTCGAGGAGGATGGGTCTCGCCCGACTGCAAGACAAGACCCGGAACGTTCAGCATCAGTTGGGAATGAGGTTCCCGACTATCATGCGAGGGTGGATACCCTCGCCAGCGAACGAGATAACTCGTTCGTACCCCCTTAACCTCACGGTGATTGGAGAAGCTTTCAATAAGAAACCGCTTCCGTCAACTCGAATACGTCAATGGATGTGGAGGGGGAGAAAAAATCCTGTTCGCCTCGTATGACGAACCCGAATCAACATCGTGATATGGATCACACCCTTTATTATTTGAGGGAGGACATTATTCACGAAGCGATCCCGTCACCGCGAGTTGGCAGTGACGGTCGATAATATTTGTCGTGACTAGTTAATAAATTGTGCGCAGGTTGCGACCGATCAACTGCGAACGAAAGGACATCAGTCGCTTCAAAACGATCTGGTGACAGCTCGTCAGAAAATCTTTCCCTTGGAGGAAAGTGTGGATCGTCTGGTTCATGAGAATCAGACTCTGTTCCGAGACCAAAAGCTTTGGCTCGGGACCATCAGGCTTTGGCAGATGCCCTAGACCATTCCGGTGTAATCTGGGTCCGGATGAAGTTTCGTACTGAAGGTACTGGCGGAGACGGCTAATATGAAACGTAGGATGCGTAGGCTGTACTCGATCGTGTACGCATTGCCTTAGCGATGTAGTACACGAAACGGGCCGATACACCGAGCAGTAATTTATAACTGGCTACATTTGTCACTTCTTTTTTTGGTAGGTTTAACGTAGACAGTAAGACTAGGTCGTTAACATTAAATGAAAGTATGTTTGCTCTTCCATTTTTGTCGAGTACCGTTTCTGTTGGGCCACCGCATCAGCGATAAAATCCTGTACGAAACGGACCACTGCTTCTCGAGCCAACGGGAAATCACCTGCTGACTCGGTTATATTTTTGTTTTCAGTGCGACCGGCTCGCACTGCGGAGATATCAATCTCTTCATTGTTGAGAGTATTATCGTTCTCATTAATAATATTGTTTTCGATGCTGAGTCTTTCAGCATCGTTAGCAAAGTCAGTAACAGCAACATTGTTATTACTGAGTTTGTCCACTTCAATGTTAATTAAATCAATATTGGTATCCTTCGCATTGACCTTAGTGCCAATGCGTGATGAGCAAAAGCTAGAAGTTTCGTTGCTCGAGCGAGTCCTTCCCCCCTGAATAAGAGTCACTTTTAATAAAGGTGGGTATACGTGGGTGGCGTAAGCCATTCACGAAAAATGGTGTATGCATTGTTGAAGCTAAACATCCAAACATCGCAATAACTCCACCTATTAGTTAACATTTATTCAATTTCATATAATCTAGTATAAAATTGTTCACTGAGCATATATATTCTACAATTTTGAGAAATATTTATAATTTCTTTTAAATAAAAATCAATAAAAAAACTTGTTTCTTGAAAGTTGTTGATAAGTACTTTGCAGAAGATGTGTCACACAAAATTTAAATATAAGATGCACTGAACTGTTGATGGTGAGTTCTACCATCGCCAAGAACTCCAACTCTTAAGAGAGTGGACGTATCAGCGAAGCATCTCTTCGAGGATACGGTTTTACGCTCCGTCTGACCATCTGTTTCAGGATGATCAGAAGTTGACATATTGAACTGTGTTCCAAGTGTTTCGATAAATAGATTGCCAAAATTCCGCCGCGTATCCAGGGTCTCGATCTGAGACCAGTTTGCGGGGTAACCCATAGAGTCGAAATATTGTGTCAACAAAGAAGACACGAGTGATCGACTCCGGTACTGCAGCAAGATGTACCATTTTGCTGAAACGATCAACAAAACCAAGAATACCAATGCTCTTATGTTCGTCGGTCGGGAAATCCGAAGACGAACCCTGTGGATACAGACTGCTAACACTCTGCCGGAACGGGCAGAGGTTGTAAGGGAGCACGAGATGATTCACTGGGCTACACCCGTTAGCAAAGTTGTCAAGCACGTATGTACTTGCGGACAAATTCATGCTGTCGTGACCAGTAGAAGTCGCGAATTATCGTGAGATAGGTCTTTCAGTCCCCGATGACCACTTATTGGTGCATCGCGTCACTCATACGTGATGCGTAAGCGCAAATCATTATGAATGGCGATGACGAAACATGTGTGTCGCCAGCAATGGCAGTGTAATACAGTAACTCATTGTGTGTTGTGTATCGGTCTGTTATAGATCAATACAATTTCGACAATCTTTTGAAGGATTTTTGGGATGGATTTTTAGGTAATCCATAGAAAGAGCCTTACCTTCTTGATAAGCTCTTCTAACGTCGTCGAGTAATGTTGACGACACTTATTGTTGTAACAGTGGCCTCATGCTCACTGTTGATTTGCGCAGCCGGCTCAAAATAAGGCCGGTGCGAAAGGGCATCAGCGTCGACGTTAAATCGTCCGGATTTATACTCCACGGAGAAGTTTTACTTCGCGAAGAAAGACAACCATCCCGCCATTCTTTGCGAGAGTTGCGAATCGATTACGGCCGTGCGTAAAAACGCATGGTCCGTATATACAATGACGGTATCTCTCTCAATAGATAGACCCTAAATTTAGCCAGTGCGTATTTCATGGCAAGGAATTCCTTGTCATTCACCGGATAGTTGCGTTCAGCTGGTTAAAGCTGACGCAATTGATAACAGACGACGCGCTCTGCGCCGTCTGTGCCACATTGCATCAACGCACAGCCGATTGCAAAATTGCTGGTGTCGCAGACAACATGAAATGGTTGGTCTTGATCAGCAATCGCCAGGATTGGCGATTGCTGATCAAGCTTTGATTAATGCCCTTAAGGAACGCTGACGATCAGTGCTACATGACCTTTCTTACATTTTTCTTCAACAAGAAGAAAAATGTACAGTCAATATCTACCAATGAATAAGCTTTCTGAATATTACTATTTAGAGAAATTTTCTAAATATTATTTACGTTTTCGATAATATATTAATTAACAGCCTATAAGTCTTAACTTCGTAAGACGATACACCCCGTTACATCACCCCTCCCTTAAACGACAATCAATCTGACTGTCATTAAATGGAGTGTCACTATAATTCCACTTACTTGAAAACATTGTTAATTGGTCAGAACTATCATTTTCAATTCTGTTGCATGGTTAACGAGTCCATGCGGTGTGCGAATAGAGCGGCGCCTTCGGCTGCGGTACATGCAGCCGCGTGCGACGCATTATTGTCTCTTGCGGCAGACAGGGAGTCTGCCGTAGTATCATTTTCTACCGCAACACTAACTGTTTCGGGTGCACGTGGTGAGTCACCACGTAAATGCGAACCCTCTTTGGCGGTCTATTACGAATGCGAGTCGGACGAAATTACCGACTCGGAGAAAGCGAAACAGTCGCCTGAACGTCGTCAGGCGGCTGACTAAGAGCCTTCCAATTAGAAGGCTCAATCGGGCAGACGTGCTAATAGCACTCGGTATAGCATGTTTGGTCTCGACGATGAGGATGACTCTTTATCGCCAGTACCGTCTCCCGTGTCGTCACCCGCACTGGTTTTTGTGCGTGGTGATGACGATGGCCTAAGCCATCGTAATAAAAGTTCTTGTGGTACCCCTGCTTCACTGGGTACCACTCAGGGGAGTGAAGACAATAAAAAGTCTCATCTCGCCCCTAAGAAGAAGCCGTAGCTTTTGCCAGAACGGCTAATCAATAGCTTGTCTGGAGAGACTACTCCTCACAATAAATATCTCTTATTTATTGCGACAAAGCTACATGGCCTTGATCCCAGCGCGAAGAACTTTCGCGCTGAAGAAGATTTTTATCTCGATGCTTTTCTTAAGCATCGATGGTTTAGTGGCAACAATAAGCGAGATAAAGTCTCGCTTATGCAAGCCTGGAGCGCGTTCATTCGCAATGTCAAAGACATTGGACGCGAAGCCTGGCTTCAAAAACTTAACGCGAATCGCGTTAA
>NC_090610.1:1281347-1316381 GCF_004359215.1 Bremia lactucae | reverse complement strand
GAACTCCAACCGGTGCAAAGTATAAATTGCATCGGTTGTCACGTGAGGCTGGGCTTCCATGCCTCACGTGGGGTGATCCCTGTCCGTGTTGTGTCGACAACACGAAGAGGGTAAAAGGGGATGTCTATTCCCTTTCTTCGCCCTGGGGAAGGGCTCGCATCTCTATCAAAATGCGTGATGCGATTGGCATTTTGCAATCGATTTACACGCGCTAGGGGCGCGTGTTTTTCGATGGACCTTCTGATCCATCGGATGGAAAATTAAATCTGACTGATGTGTCGATCTCGAGTCGAAGATCGACAAACTCGATCGCTTCGTCCATATTTGGAGGAGGGTCTTGATCACGAGCGCGGTAAGCGTCACACGTTGGAGCAGACGGTGCAGGCTTACTATATCGAACGGTTGGAAGACCGTTCGAAAAGTGTGTACGCAATGTTGGAACACGAACGGAAGTATCACGCTCTTCGTGATGAGCTGCCGTTGGCTCATCGCGGTTTTGAGGATCTTCGGACCCGACATGAGAATCTCCAGATTCAGCATGAGAATCTGGTTCGTGACCACAAGAATCTTTTCGTGACCACAAGAATCTTTTGGGGATTCTTGAAAAAGGTGGTTTGATCCGTTCTCGGAAGAAATGGTACGAGTGGAGCCTATTAAGTTAAAACGTAGGATACGTTCGCATCCCAACTGGCAATTCTATTGTGTACGCCTTGCCTCTGCGATGCAGTACACGGAATGGCCCAATGAACATGGGTGGTAGCTTATGCTACCCACATTAGTGACTATACGCTTAGGTAAGTTTGCCGTAGAGTAGTACTAGGTCATTAATTTTGAATTAAAAAACATTTGCTCTTCCATGTTTGTCTGCGTCCCGTTTCTGACGGTCTACTTCTAATGCAGTGGACGTCATACGATTGGAGGTAAACTCGAAGTATCTATTGGAGGTTGCGATTTACGCGTTCCGTCTGACCATATGTCTCGGGATGATCGGAACTTGACATAGTCAGCCGTGTTCCAAGAGATCGGAACTCGGATTGCCAAAAATCCGCCGTGAACCGTGGATCTCTATCGGAGACCAGTTCACCGGGAAACCGTGGAGTCTGAATACCGTGACGATAAAGACACCGCCACAGCCCGGAGCCGTTATCGACTCTGGTACTGCAGCAAGGATGCACCATCTTGCTGAATCCGTCTACAAAAACAAGGATTCCATTGTTTTTGTGATCGTCTTCGGGAAATCCGAAGACGAAGTCCATATATACTGACTTCCAACATTCTACTGGAAGTGGTAGAGGTTGGAGAGGTGCACGGGATGAGGGCTAGGCTTCACCCGCTGTCATACCTCGCAAGCACGAATGTACTTGCGCACGAACTGATTCAGGCGGGGCTAGTAAATGTCGCGACTTATTGTGAAATAAGTTTTATCACGTCCACGATGCCCCCTTGTTGGTGCATCGTGACACTCATACATAATGCGCAAGCGCAAATCATTGTTAGTTGGGACGACGACACGTGGAGTGTCGCCGGCAACGGCTGTGAAGTACTGTAAGGCGTTGCGTGTTGTGTATCAATCTAATGACGATCGATATAAAGCTCTCATATCGTTATTTTTCTCGCTTTATTCGCTCCGTTTGCGTCTCTTTTTGAGCCTTCAAGATCTTAAAATGAGACGTCGCTCAGTAAATCTTTAAAATATCTATTGTATGGACTCATCAGATGATCCATAAAACGCAGAAGGTCTTTATTTTCTGTGGAGGCTTTCTTTACGTCTTTAAACAAAGTTGATGACGCTTGTAATAATTGTTGCAACAGTGGGATCAGTTTCACTGTTGGAGTGCGTAGCCGGCTCGAATCGGGTCGGCGTGATAATGCATCAGCGACGACATTAAGTCGTCCTGGTTTATACTCTACGAAAATATTGTACTCCGCAAAGAAAGATAGCCACCTCGCCATTCTTTGCGAGAGGTGTGGGCTGTTTACGGCCGTACGTAATGACGCATGGTCCGTAATTACGGTGAACGGTCTATCTCCGAGGAGATAGACCCTAAACTTAGCCAGTGCATATTTCATGGCAAGGAGTTCATTTTCATGCACTGGGTAATTGCGTTCAGCTGGTTGCAGCTGACGCGATTGGTAACAGACGACGCGCTCCGATACGCATGTATCGTATTGCATTAACGCACAGCCGATTGCGGTATCGCTGGCGTCACAGACCACATGGAATCGTCTGTCTTGATCTGCAATTGCCAAGACGGGCGATTGCATCAAGCCTTGCTTGATACCTTCATATGAACGCTGACAATCATCGTTCCATAATCATTTCTCGTCTTTTTTTCAAGAGACAAGAGATATGAACTGTCATCTCGGCATAATTGCGTGAGTACTTGTGCAAGTACACCGCAAGCCCAAGGAACTTTCTAAGTCCCTTGCCATCGACTGGAACTGGCCAGTCGGTGATTGTCTTGATTTTTTTCGGGATCAGGGTGCACGCCGTGTTTACCGACGATGCACGTAAGAGATGGTATTTCGCTTGCAGTGATTATACACTTCTTGAGATTTGCGTAAATTGATGCTTTCGCATAAGGTGTTAGAACCTGATGAACGTGCGTTTTATGAGCTTCCACGTCCGTCTTCCAGTCCATAGCCCGGATATAAACGAATACATCGTTGAAATAACGTCGTGCGAATTCTCGCACCGGTCTCAACGGATTCGTTACGCATCTGTTATATGTTGCAGGGGCGTTACTAAGCCCCTGAGGTATCACTAGCCATTCCCAGAGCATACCACTGGGAGTACTCACTACGGTGTACGGTATGTCCTGTTCACGCTTTGGATTTGATAGAATCCATCCATCAGATCCATAGACGAAAAGATCGTACTCTTAGACATACTATCTATGATTACGTCTTTTCTAGGTATCGGCGTTATAGCCGGTACCATTGCATCATTCAGTTTATTGAATGCGTGCACTATCCGCCACCCTCCTGTGGCCTTTCGCCCACAGAAGGTCGGAGAGCTATGTGGGGAGGTTGACTCCCTTACATGACCCGCTTTTAATCGATTGATCAAGAATTTATCGATAGCACGTACTTGTTCACGAGGCAGTGGCCACTGTTTTATGACACAGTACTTCGAGTCCGGTTTGAGCTGGATCTTATGTCGAGTGCTTTTATCTTTAGGCAACTCGCACGCTACTGCTTTAGGAAATACCTCCATGAATTTAATCAAATCCTTGTGTAAAAGATTTGTATTAAGTAACTCCCAGGATTGAGTAGTATATCTCTTAATCCGAGTCTTTAGATCGAGGAAACTTTTGTTCATCGATGAGCTGCTGAGAAACCGTTCGTTCTCTGCAAAACATAGCGCTGACCAAATATCGGTTACATATTCGAATCTACCACTGTGCAGATTTCTTAAGACGTTAAGGTTCTAGGGTAGGTAATCGAGTTATATCCGAAGTTAACTTCGGAGGCGTATACAGATCAAGAGTATAAGCGCCTACTCTTGATCCGTCATTAGTTAAGACATTCAAAGTCTCGGTTTCTTCCTGGGATTTATACACAGGCTGTCGAGGAGTTAATTCCTCGGGATGCTGAAGTCCAATCACTTTAGCATTAACAATTTGAGGAGCTTTCTTCTCAAGTACGTGTAGACTTATTCCCTGCTTGCGCTATCACAGTCGGGTCCTCTACGGACGACTCTCTACTCGACCTATGTTTATCGTGTTGTCCCTTTTGGGCAACTGGTATTTTCCTTGCAAGGGCTTACGGATGGTCCCGTGAAGACCCACCTGTCCCGCTTGGATTTGGATACGCTTGAAGAAGCAATATCCGCTGCGGAACATGAGCATTTTAGCTTAGGACAGGCTCAAGTTAGTTCGTAATCGTATCGGCTTCCTTAACGACACGAGCTTGGAGTTCGAGAACCATGGACCTCTCTTATGTCGAAAGCGACATACGTCGTTTTGCGAACAATAACCAATTGAAGAGATGCAACCGCTGTCAATAGTTAGATCACTACGCTCATGAGTGTAGTGCCCCACGCCCAGTACCGAGAGGTACTGAACGTACTTATGGACCGAATACCAAAAAGGGCAACGGTCGCGGGTCCGACTTTGTTGCGAAATCGCAACAGCGAGGCGGACTGCCAAAAAAATGGTCGGGGTCAGTAGGGGTGCAACGCCCTGCTGATCCAGCATCCTCAAGAGAATTTGCAAATCTCTTGACGAAAGTTGCTCCAGACACACAGTCATTATGTGTCTCTGCACCTGGCGATGAGGTATCTCTCATCACTTTGAAGTTAAAAGTGACAAATGATTTGTCACTTAGAGCCCTAGTGGACTGTGGGGCTTCGAATAACTTTGTCCGTCGCCAGTCGCTAGAGGGTCGTAGGCTCAAATATTTTGAGCGCGACATCCCTCTAACGAGGATGTCGGTGCGTCTAGCGACAGGCGCATCGATAACGTGATGAAACGTGTAGTGAAATTCCACTTCACGCTAAAAGATTTACATTGTGATTATTATTTCATCGTACTGGGTTTGGATGACAAATTTTGATGTCATCCTAGGTTTACCTTGGCTCAGAAAGTATGAGCCAAGATTCAGCTGGCAGCATCGATCCGTAAAGATGTCTGGCACTTTATCATCAGGTGGCCACCTGAAGGACGTGTTGGAGCGTTCACAAGCGTGTGGGTGTACTACGAGTGAGTGCGATGGCCTTACTTGTGGTACGGTCGTTAGTACGACTGCACAAGATCGCAGTATGATTATTAATCACACTGTGGAGTCAGCTGCCGGCGGCTGTGCGAATGCACAGGCAGCGCCGAAGGTCCACCACTCGAATAAGTCGAGTGGATTGAGACATGAATTTTCGCCTAGCGGGCGGCATTTATGAACACCGTAATCAACGTGTATTCATGAACTGGGTTGTTCGTGATACAACTCGCTAAGAGTCGTATGTTCTGGGCATAAGCGTGAACATCGCGCTTGCCTTGCTTGAGTTTCAGAAGCTCTGATCGAGCTCTAAACTCAGCTGTAGGCGGTTCAAACGTCGGTTTGAGCCGGGCTTTAAAAGCCTCTAGCGACCCAAAGACATATGTACCGCACAACTTAAGGCCTAGTGCACAAATTTTGGCACGACCTGCCAAATTTGATTGAGCAAATGCGACTTGGATTTGCTCGTCGACGATGTGACGATCCTTTATGGCATCGTCCAACTCGACAAACCATCTCAAGAGGGAGACTTCTTCGACTCCCTGTACTTAGAGACCCTATATTTAAGGTTTTGGGACGACGCGTGTGCGTCATCCCAGGTACAGGGGTCTGTACTTGTTGTAACCTCAACAGTTCTGACTGTTGAGAGCCTTGCTGATTAAGCAAGGCTACCGATTCCTTCGCCTCATTAATTTCATGTTGTATGAACTTGGCGATGGCTGAATGGAGGGCATCTCTGTCCAAACCGGACAGCGTAGCCAAGATGGCATCATTCCCTACGTTCGAACTAATTCGTTCGACCGCACTCCTTTCTTTGTCACTTAGAAAGGAGTAGCTTTATCACGCGAAAGTGATGCGTATTTCCATTATCATCTAACATGTCCATGTTGCATGATAGAACTGTGGTCCTTAGACTACAAAGTTCTACCAGGTGTAACAGGGCACTGCAGACTTGTACTGCTTCAGTACAAGTCCACTTCGCACTGCTTCATTGCGAGTGGTGCCTCAAGTCACCTCAGGTACACTAGTACGTGCAGAGTAAAAATCTCTTTAAAACACTTGCTTTAAAGAGGGTTAATTAAAAACTGTATTTAATAGAATTAAGTTCTTCTGTTTATATCTATTTAGAACTACTTAATTACATACTAATACAAAACATGTAATAAAGTCTTACATGTCTCTCTTTGCGCGCGTCCAGTGCTGACTGGAACGCGGAGCAAGTTGATATAATGGCCTATATTTAACAATGGATAAGTTTTCCGACTATTACTATTTAAAGTATTATTCTTCAGATAGTATCTACCTTTTAGATAATATATTAACAACCTTTAAGTGTTAATTTTATGGATCGATACACCGTTCCATTTAATAGGCGAACGATGCCACTATCCCAGCGATGGTGCTGAACTCCATGTCTCATTCTTTTTTATTTCCAAATCCGTATATTGTAGTAAGAAATAGAATCTGTCTACGGAATTTTACTATCGTACAAATACTATTCGTGGCATGCAATAAATTTTAATTGCTAAACATACCTTAAAAAAAGTCTTCTTGCAGAGATTTTATTCAACGCTGAAGTTGCTACTCACATAAAAATACATCGTAATGAAAATTGCGAAACAAATGCATAAACAAACCTAATCGTTTAGTTTTACTGGGTCAAAAGGTCCTGGCATCAGTTTAGGTTCCTCTCTACGCCTGTGGATCAAATTGTAACGGATGATCCTGAAGTTGGACGGGGTCATCTTGATCAACATCGACTTCTTCTTCATTCTGAGCTGCGAAGTTATTGCTTTTACTAGCACCCTTGACCATGGTAGTGTCTTCTTCACCGCCAATCAAGCCTTTCTTGTCATCAAGACCTGGCGTCACAGCATTTTTATCAAACAAATCGAACAAATCCAGTTGTGCTTTTGACCCTGAAGGTGTGTCCGGGAATGCCTCTTCCAGTGGATCCTTCTTAGATATCTCGTTTTGGGTCTTTGGATCCTCAAGCATTGCCATAAGAGTTGCAAGCGTCATTTCGCTGCCCGGAGTTTGCAAAAGTTTCGGAAGCGGGTCTCCACTAAGTGGTATCTCGCCATTCGGCATTCCGCTGCTGGAACTACTCAAGGGTGGAGATCTCGAAAGTGTCCCTCCTGCAGACAAAAGCAGAGCATCAAGGGTGGCAGCGAGATCCTTATCGGAGCCGTCGTCGTAGTATACATCACCTCCGCTTTTCGCTGACATCTTTGACGGGTCCGCCATACCATACGTTTCCGCATCACCGTCCTGGTCGCCAGTCGTGCCAATAGAGTCGTCACTGTAAGTGTTTCCGAGAGTAAAGGGTTCGTTTCCAGTCTTGGATGACTTAGAAGCCTTAGTTGACGGGTCCGCCGTACCGTATTCCTCACATCATCGTCCTGGTCACCGGTCGTGCCAATAGAGTCGTCACTGTAAGTGTTTCAGAGAGCCTTCGTTGACGGGTCCGCCGTACCATATTCCTCCACGTCATCGTCCTGGTCACCGGTCGTGCCAAGAGAGTCGTCACTGTAAGTGTTTCCGAGAGTAAAGGGTTCGTTTCCAGTCTTGGATGACTTGGAAGCCTTAGTTGACGGGTCCGCCGTACCGTATTCCTCTACATCATCGTCCTGGTCACCGGTCGTGCCAATAGAGTCGTCACTGTAAGTGTTTCCGAGAGTAAAGGGTTCGTTTCCAGTCTTGGATGACTTGGACGCAACGGTAGACTTCGTGGATGAAACTGCGCTTTCATCGTCATCATCCAACCAGCCAACGCCGGAAGCTTTTTTCTGGGTATCGACGTTGTCGTTCTCGGTGGCATCGAGGGGTCCAAATTCTTTCGCACGTAGATTGTTTGGGTCGTTGGCTGTCGCAGCAGTGACAGCAAGGGCCGCAAGGACAAGGCTAGCAACTAATTTCATTTTGTATGTAATTAGACGCGTTTGACCTTATATAAGCTCTGCGAAATGTAGAATGAGCAATGAGGTGGAATTGGATAGCGAGTCGTGCAATTGTTTCGCAACACCATCCCATTTTGCATCATGCAGTAATTAAAAATGTCTATCTACCAGATGCAGATCCCATCCTAAGCACAGGGAAATTTATGGGCAAACTCTATACCAGCAGCACCATTTACTACAATGAAGTGTTGATCATAACTTCAAACCACGCAGCATAGTTCTGCGTCAGAGCATAATTTTACTGAACGCTCTTGACTGTTGTTGCAAGAGCGATCAACGGTGTCGTACCTTAGCGATTTCGCTGACTTTTCCATTTTTTCCTCGCGTTTGCCGCTTTTACAAAAAACATCTGTTCTACCTCCCGGATGTTGTAGCCGCAACGTGTGACGTCGAACGCTTTCTGCTATACAAAAGTAGAGCTATCTTTAGCTTGTCGGAAGTGATCTGTCCGATAAGCACGACAAGTGTCAGGATTAGCCTGATCCCGCGTGTGGGGTTAATGTATAAAAGTGATGAAGCCTGCCATATTCTGGAGTGTAAACTTTGGGCGATGAGCTCAAAATAGATCACTGTGTCTGTGGATGACCGACCATGTCATTGATTTCTCTTAAAATTGTTTACATTGAGCAAATAAAATTTTTACGCAATTGACATTTGATCGTCCAGGCAAATGCCAATTGTGTTTTCAATAAATCTCGAAAGCATTAAAGACAGGACAACTCGAGAATTTCTAAATTTTCTAATATTAAATCGCTAATTGTAATATATGAAATGGCGTTGCGACAGGCGAAGCAACGCTTTATTATCTTCCAGTGTCAAAATTTATTCCTGATTTACTTACGGTGTAATGGCACACATCGGTTGGTGAACCGTTGTTGTGGTACATATACTGTAACGAGTTAAAGTTGCCCTAATGTTACACAGTCCCGAATTATATCTTTACTTTGTATAATGGGCTTGAGATTTTCACCTTTCACCAAATATCGTCAATGCACTCAACAATGTGATGAAACATAATTAAGCAGATCAGACATACAATATATTCATATCCAATTATTCATCATTCCTCAAATACCACAAGATAACCGACATATAACTTCTGAGGTGGTTGAGTGTAAAAACCAGACACTTAGACGACTTCTTATTGTGCCCCTCTGAGGGAAAACCCAGTAGCTTGAATAAACTGCAAATGAAATTTGCGACGCCCCACATGCTCAAAGTGAAAAGGGTCCCTTTGGGTACTGGTCGCTGCATTGCTGTGCTACTTTCCACGATAGCCTACTGGGCGACCCTTGGTTCTTCTCCGGACTAGGTCAGTAGGAGGCATCCTGACGCGTTCTGACAGCTTCAACTGGCGAGCCTACGTCAGTTGTAAGAAAGCCAGTAGATTAGGGTGCAAGGGCACGCGACCGCTGGGTCCAGGAGGAGAGACACCCTTTTCTTCCCGAAAAGATGCCAATGATGATGAAAGTCTTCAAGCGCCAATACCACGTTCTTCTCGAGCATTTCGCAAATTTGATCTAAGCAAGGAATACCCGTAGATTTTCTCTTTAGACCGCGACACGCTACTGGCTCCTTGGCTGGCATCATATTCGCATCAGCCATTTGATTTGCGGCAACATTCAGAGCGTAGCTGGATATTATGTGGATAGTGGCTTTGAACATCGGGTTGTTGGTTGAGCGGTACGCAAACGTCTTACTGGTGGTGAGCGACACTTCAAGCTCAGCTGCGCGGTTCAAATTTACCGCTTAATATCCTTCACCACTTTATTGGTGAGAATGCATGGCCTTGGAGAGAATTATTGAGTAAGTGGATGTAACTCGTACTGCAAATGGAATCAACTATTTCTTATCTCATATTTCGGCTCCATTGGGGATACGGCAGGTGTTGCATGACCTTTACGGAAACCTATCAGAGGCACAGCAGGAGGATTTTTTTCGCTACGATGCTGCGAGCTAACAAGTTATTACCTATCCGCTTGCTGCATACACACTCCAGATCAAGTTCGGTTCTACCCGAATTTGTCTCTTTCCAACGGGATGCTATGAAACCTAAAACGAGCACTGGCAATTAGGCGTTTTACACGCGTCTTGACACGTAGATGCAAAAGCAGGAGCTCAACGTTAGAGAATTCGATATTTCGAGCAACGACGCTCCTATGTGGCCGTCTACACCAAGGCCGGCTGACTCTACAAGAAATTGCCATGGCTGGAATCTGCAATGAGACGGTCCAACGATCAGCGTGGTACATGCGGGGCACATATCGGTTGGAGAACCGATGTTGTGGTACATTTATTTTATGGGTAAAACACCCTTATATGTAATTTAAAATTGTTAGTTACTTAAATTCCATTTATTATGGGTAACAAATGTGGTCGCCGCCAGATATAAATCTGCCGGCCAAAATCTATTTTAAATCAGCTAGGGTAAGGTTTTTAGATCTAAATAATTAAATAAAGTGCCGTTCCCCTTTTGATCTTAAAGCGTTAAGTGCCTTCCTAAGTCTTGCACATTGATCTGTAAGAGATAGAAGCCTTTCTAAGGTATATCCTCTTGGGCATTAGTTGCCACTTGGTTCTCCAAACCCCTGAATCCCTTGAACTAGGATTCCTTAAGCTTTAATAGCTTGTACGACTCCCTGAGTTGTTAAACCCGTTAGTTCAATAGAACTAAGGAGCTCTCTGTGTCTGAAATTCTTCCTGACTTTAGGAGCGAGGTAGCTCCGCTACACCTGGTAGTCAATCTACGCCTGAGTCCTTACAAGACTAATTTCTCACGAAAATGGAAGAATTTCCAGAATTGATAGAAGCGCAACGCGCCGCTTATGACAAGCTCAAAACTTATTCGGGCTTGAGCACGTGGAATTTGTTATTTCCCAGGGATGAGAGGTCCTGCATGCAAGGCTTGAAGCCTTCATGCGATACGAATACGAAGCCTCCCTGATCAGTCAGGTACTGGACCACTAAGCGGCATCTATGCCAACCCGGTACATCTCTGTACCTGATTCAGAGCCTAACTGTAAATGTGAAGACATTTGAGGGAAAAGAGGGAGAAAATATTCCGTTTAGAATCAAGCAGATGGAAATGTCTATTGATTCCGCCTTGTTCTTAACAGAACGGCAAAAGGTGGCTATGGCCATTTCCAAACTTGGAGGTAGAGCCATGGAGTGGGCACTATCGTGAAGCACGTCCATAAACGACGCTTTCCCTCATGGAATTCGCTGAAACAGCAAATGATCAGCATGTTTGCACCGCCTGATCAGGATTTTTGCATGCGAGCACGGCTCCTAGCGACTCGACAGGGTAAAAGAACCCTAGGGGACTTTGTCCAGGAGTTGAGAATTCTCATTGTATCTATGCATCAAGACCCGGTGCAAGAAGCAATTGTTGTAATAATCTTTATGGGGGGATCAATGCGGGCGTTGCCTGGACAAAATTATTTAGATCTCATCCTGCTACTTTCGAAGAGGCAGTTGCCATAGCGCTACGCGCTGAGTTCGATTTTAAGTCTGCTCGCGTTAGCACGCCTGGTTTCCGAACAAGCTCTTCGAGCACACGGGTTCCGTCTAATAGAGCGGAGCCCATGGATCTAAGCCTCGTTGAGGAAGGAGAAGAGGCTTTTCAAGCTGTGGACTAGCATAAGAGCATCCGTAGATATTATATGTGCGAAAGCACGAAACTTTTACGTCCTGCCTGCCCCCTACGAAATTCGCGTAAAGCTCGAAAGAGCTCCAACTCCGACCTATACCAGAGACCTGGTACGGTGCGGGAAAACGTCGATACCCAGTAGGTGCAGAGCGCCCTACTGGGGAAGACCTAGGCTCTGTTGAACCTCTAGGAGGTGAGAGTAACCAGAACCGAGCCCCAATTAGCTCGGTGCTTAATGGCACGGGGTGAGAGTACAAGCCTGGCTTGTTAGTCGCTCAAGCGACTGTAAAGGGCTTTGGTAAGCCGTGGTAAATTTTAATTGACTCAGGAGCGTCTTGCAATTATGCTCGACTCCTTTCCCTTAAATGAAGTCAACAAAACGTTGAGGCGCTCAAAGCGCATGAAGGTGATACAATCACTGTTCGCTTAGCGTCTGGGACTCGTGTCACTGTTCCCAAAGTTCCATTGAACTTAGGCATAAAGTTTCTGGACTTTGACAGTATGGAACGCTGTCCCCTCCTTGATTTGGATTCGAGATATAATTTCATCCTTGGTATGGCCTGGTTAGAAAACCATGCGCCATGTATCGATTAGTGGTCTAAAACCTTAGGCGCCACGCGCAATGTTCCTAGCAAAGTTTTGGAGAGTCATGAACCTTTGCTAGATCATTGAATGAGTCTGTCAGTGTTTTAGACATTGGCATGTCTGAGTTAATAAACTCTAATGTTAAAAACATTAATTCTGGGCCCGACTCAGCAGAAATAAGTGGAACGGCACGTACTCCATCGAGTAACACTCGTTGTAATATCGATTCACTGAATGCTGAGAGCATTGTTGACCTAAGGCCGAATCATCAAGGGTGCAATATCCCTGAGTGGCACGTCTAAGTCCACCGAGAAAGGTCGGCCTAGGTGGCATCATACTGAGTGTCAGTAGTGACTCTGTTGGTGGTTCGTCAGGATCTCAAGGTTGCAATATCCATGCGATATGTGGAGTGGCACGTCCACCGAGTGTGGTCGGCCGAGGTGGCACCATACTCAATGTCAATAGTGACACTACTGGCGGTTCGCCAAGGCATTTTGGGTCAAACTCTTTTAATGCACGAGTAGCGACACGTAAACGCTCGCTGGATAAGGAAGTTGAGTTACCTTACTTCTTGTCGGATGTCAAATTAGACACCATGTCTTGTATAGAACCGATACAGGCTTAAAAATCCGGGGACGTGAATGTCCCGGCCTCTAAGATGCGTATTGTCTCCACTCCAAGACAGAATGGACACGAAGCGTGTATACCCTCACAAAGTGACGAGTGAGCAATTACATACGCTTGTAAATGGTGTAACCGGTAACATTGAGAGGAAAGTTAGCCTTGCGGCAATCCCTTCGTTACATGCTCTCTTAGAGCTAGACGAAATATCTATTGACGAGTGCGGCCGAGCCTTAAAACCTGGCGACTTATCTGAGATGGTGGTCATTCGACCAACAATTGAGTTAAACTCATCGTCACTCCTAGACGAAGCTGTCCTGGATGACACAAAATCTGCACTTAGTGCGCGAATTGGGTCATCGATCCTTAAAGATTCTACTGATCCCTTTCATTCCTTGATTAATGAATTCCAAAATGTGGAATGTAATAATTCACCATCTGTTTCACCTCCGGATGGAGGTGTTCGTCATGTAATTCGCTTGGTTCCGGGAACCAAATACTGTGACACAAGACAATGTACATTATCAAGGGAGCAGTTTGACGTCATTGACGATTTCTTCCGTGCTAAGCACGAGACTAGAATAGTATGAGAGAGCAAATCTCCTCATTCGACAACGACATTTTGTGTGAAAAAGCCAAATGGTAAATAACGCATTGTACGTGCTCATAATAAGCGTGACACTGTCACTTTACCAGCACATACCCCCATTCCTAGAAAGGATGTGTGGGATTTTCAATGTACAGTGCACTGGACTTAGTCGATGGTTACTACCAACTGCTCATGCGAGCTAGCGATATCCTGCTTACAGCAGTTAGCACCCCAAGCGGTATGTAATGAAAGTGGTTGGTTATGCCACAAGGGCTTTCCAACGCGTTCCGGCAACATGTAATCGTCAAGTGACGCAATTGTTTCGCCCTCATCGAGGTTATGCACAAAAGTATTTCGATGACATTTTAGTCCATAGTCGTGCGGAGCAGGGTCGGTCGGATATGGAAAACCATTTAGACCATTTGCGAGCAGTGCTCGAGTGTATGTGCACAAATAGATTGTATGCCAATGCATCTAAATGCATTTTTGGCGCAGAGGAAATTCCTTTTTTAGGATGCTTCATTGGAAAGCGAGGCCTTAGAGCGGATCTTGGTAAGGTAAAAGCCATAGCAGATTGGCCAGTTCCTAAATACCAAAAGGATTTGCGTAAGTGGTTGGGTCTCGCTAATTATTTACACTTATATAGCGATAATTACGCTGATATGGCTAGGCCATTATCTAATCTCCTAAAAAAGGATACAGAATGGTGACGACCATAATGCTTTTCGAGCAGTTAAGGATAGTATTATCCATGCCTCGATTCAGGAAGTGCCAAACCCGAAATGGCCCTTCAGTGTCGTCTGTGATTCATCGAATTTTGCCATTGGCAGTGCTCTGTTACAAACAGATTATGATGGGCATAAACGCGTTATTGCGCTCGAGTCTAGACAGCTTAAACCTGCGGAAAAGAATTACCCAGTTCATGACAAAGAGTTACTTGCTATGATGTATGCTCTCGTCAAATACAGAGTTCATCAGCTCGGCTCTAAGCCGTTTGTGATAATCGAATCCTCTATGAGGCACACGATACTGTTCTTGGTGGTCATCTCGGTAGAGAAAAGACCTACGGCTCTGAAAGCCGGAGTTATTGGTGGTCCAAGCTTTATATAAGGGTCAGCACATATGTTCGCACATGCAAAACTTGCCAAGAATTAAACCCTCGGCGCATGCTGCTGCGCCACTGGTGAGCTTTTCCGCCCCCATAGGTTGCTGGCAATCCATTAGTATGGATTTTGTTTTCGGTCTACCGAAAGACTCAGCCGGTAACTCCGGCATAGTGGTCTTTGTTGACCAATTGAACATAATGGCTCACACGACTGCAGTAGTTCTAAAATTAATAATAAGAAACATTCATTCTGAGTTGTTAGATAGAGAATCGTATTGAGGATCGCGTGTTTCGACAACATGGTTTGCCAGTGGCAATTGTCTCTGATCGGGTTCTTCGTTTCACGGGTAAATTCTGGAAATCAATTTCCCGAGTGCTTGGCACCAGATTGGATATGTCCACTGCGGACCATCCGCAGACCGATGGTCAAACTGAACGTGTCAATCGCGTCATTGAAGACGTTTTACGCAGTGTGTGTGCTCAGGCACCAAAGCACTGGAGCTCACTGCTCCCAGTGGTGGAGTTTACGTTAAAAAACGCTGTACATGCCTCTACAGGCTATACTCCGTTTTATGTCAACGGTCTCACCCACCCACGCGTCCCAATAACGATACCACTGCGTGGTTCAGGGCTTGGTGGGAGAGAATTAGCAGATAGGCTTGCTGATATTAGCCCTGTTACCGTTCGGAAACAAGTAAGCGAGTTTATCGCGACGCGATTAAGTGTCTTAAGACATGTATGGGATACGATGGCTGATAGCCAAGACAAACATAAAAAAGCAAATATCAAAGGGAGAAGCTGTATTAATTCTTATATGGTCGGAGACCGAGTTTTACTAAACGCTAAAACCTACCTACCTACTTGGTTTCCGCGGTCTTCAAGACCAAATTGCGCCCGCGCTTTATTGGACCATTTACGGTCGTAGCCAAGAAGGGCCTAGCTTATACGTCAAACCTTTCTAGCAATCTGCGTACACACCCAGTGTTCTACGTTGGCTTGCTTAAGCCAAATCGGGACCCTACCCACTTGGACTTGAAGGCGCTTGCGCCGAGACAGGCGGTCTTGCCGCAGATTGCTGCATGCACACCAGAATATCCAGCTGGCTCTCTTAACGAGGCTGCTGACGCTCCAGCGTTAAAAGACGGCCCCGAACCGCCTCAAAACAGCTCTAAACCCGATAAAGGACCTAACAAAGAAGTTGCACCACGTCCTTCAAATCCAACGCGAAAAAGATAGTTGACTTTGCCATTGAATTCAGCAAAACATCTTTTCGCTGGATTGGCGTTTGTGCCGGTATGGTCGCCGTTTTCAGTTTATTGTAAGCATGTACCACGCGCCATCCACCTGTTTCTTCACGCACACAAAAGGTCGGGCTGCAGTGAGACGATTTGCTCTCACGCACATGTCTAGCCTTGGCTCTCTTCTCAAAGAACTCATCGATATAATCGACTTGTTCTTTCGGCAACGGCCGTTGCCTGGTCACACAATAATTGGTGCCACGACGAGCAACAGTTCACCGTGATCTTTTCTGGAACTGGTGTGACTATTTCGTGGATATTTACTTCCTTTAATTCGGCAAGGAATAGATCCCACGACATCTCCGTGAAATTTACTATCTCCTCGGCATATTAAAAGACTTGTCGGAACACCTCAACTGAGGATGCCTCCGCAATTTCGTCTTTGACGGCCTCGAACACCTCGTTCGAAAGCCCGTCTTCTCTAATAGGTACTGATCGAAAGGTCACTCGTTTAGAACGTGCCTTTGATCGTCCTAACCTGTCGGGTTCTTCGAGTCACCACGACCTTTGACTGGGAAGCGGGTGCCGTTGCTCTCCTGGCTAACGCACCCCTTCCAACCGCACCAGGCGCTAGGCACTGTGCCGGTTTATGCGACGCTTGACTTCGTGTCAGCTCGCTGTCAACTGCCACAGGCTCTCGACTCTGTGCAGGACATTTGAACGCATGGCTACTTGTCATCGTTCGTTTCACTACGTTTGTCCCCACGATCTAATCAGGACGTGGTGACGTTTGACATCCCGTCAACGCACGCTCAACTGTGTTCGACACGACATCAGTTGCATAGCCTCTCGCTGGAGCTCATTCTTTCCGGTGTCCTGCGAAGATCTCGCAACTATGCGTGTACGCCAGTCTATCCATGGTGTTTTGCAAACCATTGAATGCCTAAGATGAGGTCATACGGACTCTCCATACCTAGCACTGTGAACTTCTCCTTATAAGGGAAATCACTAAAGAATGAACGCGAGTTCTACATGAACTCCCTCAGTTTTAACGAGCGCGCCGTTCGCTAGACGAACGGTCGCCTCTTCTTGCTTGCCATCCTTACAAAGCGGCTTGAACATCGCCGGTCTCTGTCTTATAGCCGCGAATTTTACAAAACTCTGTGATGCACCCGAATTCACTAGGATGGTCATCACCCGGTCATAGCCTTGCACTCGAGCGCTATAGACCAGCAGGGTTGAGGTCCGAAATTTCAAGACCTCAGGAACTATGCTACCCATTTTATCGACAACTTCGAACTTGGGTGTAGCTTTAGTGTCCGCGTCAGTAGGGCATCCCGTCCCTACTGCGCTCCTGCATGTTACGACCCTCAGTGGTCGATGCAGAGCTCATGCGTCGCGCACGCTGGGTCTTGCCATCGCCCTTCGGGATGGGAGTTTTCTTGCTGGGCGTCTTTGCTCCCAGTAGGGACCCTGGCATAGCAGCGAGCCATCTTATGGCCGCGCTTGCCGCACTTAAAGCAGACTACATCGGCATATCCTAACCCCATGGGAGTGATATCTGACCTCTCGGCCGAATGCTTATACGAAGCTGTCGGCGAGGCACTTTTGTACAATTGCTCCTCAACTAAGGCAATTTGGATTGCCTCTTCCATCGTTGATGGCACCTTTCCGAAAATGGCCTGTCGGGATAGGCCATGCCGTAGTCCGTTCGTGAATGTGGGCACCTTAATGTTCTCCTGAATCGGACCTTCGGTAATAGATGGCGACAGCGAGCGCATCTCCTGCACATACTCTGGCAGAGATCTTATCGCCTGTCGCGCTCCAAAGAAACGCGCCTGAAGCAACAACTCGTTGTTCGGCGGCTGATACATGGCACGCATCTTTGTCTTAAAGATCGCCCACAAAGGGAAAGCCTGTCCGTCTGCCATAAGCGACGAGTACGCCGACTCTGAGGCGTTACCGTGCAGATGAGGCATGGTACACGACACCATCCGGCTGTCGTCCTCGATGAGCTGCGCGACATCGCATTGCTCCACGGCTAACAGCCAGTGAACAATCGTGTGCGCAGAAGCTCCAACGAACTAGAGCGGATCCATCCGAATGGGCCTCGGCTTGTGCGGCCGGGCGGAAAGCATCACAACAGTCCTGTTGAGAGTTTCGCTCCGAGCCTGCTCTCGCCTAAGCTTATCCTGATTCTGATTTACAGACTCCGCCGCAGCGTGTCTTTGTGCCTCGGACGCAGCTCTCCGCTGTCCGAGCACGAATGCCTCAAACTGCTCCAACGGAGCAACATGTTGCTCAGGAGGACTTTCAAGAGCCTGGTCAGGGCTTCTTCACCAAGTCCCCGCGCCAAATACTCTGCCACCTCCCGATGATATTCGGAGAGGTGGAGGAACTGAGCCTAATCGATATTGAGGCTCATCCTCACTGGCCCCGCTCAGAGATGCGGGTCGTGGGAAGGATTTCAAGTGCTACCAAGTGTAGGTGGGCACGTCTATTGCGGCCACGCTGTACTTAAGCACACACCCTAGCACAGCGAGGAAGTGGTTTGACCGTCTACTCTCACGTGCAGTGAGGTAGTTGGTGGGCGCCTAAGCAACCTCACTTAATGAACTATAAGCCATAGTTTAAGTGATGTCACGGGAGCGGTAACGCGTCTCCACGTGCGCGCTTGTGAAATAAGAAGTAGTTTTCAGACTGAGTAATATTTAATCGTAGTAAGAAAAAACTTTTTACCAATTATAAATGCCATCTTTGTAGATTGACACTGATATGTATTCCGAGCGTATCTTTCTAGATACCTCGCGTAACGGATGACGCTAGCCATCATCACGGATGACGCTAGGCGCCATCCCTCCTAATGTGAAAGGACCTATGTGCATCACATACACAAGGTTGTGTCACAATATGAACCACGCCAAGGGGTTGATCTAACTACTTCATTTACGTAATTGACCATCCCTTTATTACACTTTGTGTACTTAAAGAAGATTGTGTAATATAGGGTAACTTTAGCCCGTTACAAGAATAAAGAAGAAGTATAACTGTACCAATAGATTTAATTTATTACGTAACGATCTTCTATCTACTACTAAACTTATTATAATATAATAACTAACTAAGTATGGCGCCTCGTTACACTCCGCACAATCGTGTCTCATAACGATTGGCGGTGTTGATTTAGAATTAACTCAACCAATCAATAGAGCTAATGTCTTATTGCATCAAAATTGCCCAATTTGAAAATATGATAACTATTTAAGTCTAAATTGATAAAGACAATAATTTTGTAATTCTTATACTTTCCTCGCATAGGGAATAATATCTGTTGTTCCTCTTATAGAAAATAATTCTTATGCAACGGGACACCCGTTACATCACCTCCCCCTTAACCAACAGTCACTACAGTAATTGATATAGGGTGCCACGAGATGCTATTATGTCTTTCATTAAAAATTTGCATAATTTGTTATAATTAAGATACCGATTTTATTTTCATTAATTGATTTTGACCAAAACTAACATGGAGACTAATGAGTCTGTGTGCGTAAGCCGTGAGGCCACAAAGCTTGCATCTTTACGGATCAGTGGAGCTATTGGTAATGCAAATGTTTCAGTGGACACTAATGCGTCTACTGCGGGGAATTCGTCACCTTCCACTCCCACTGGAGGTGACTGGAGCATGCCATCTGTTGCTGACATTGCAGCTGCCTGGACCAAGTCACCGGCATCGCCCGACTCAGTGTCTACTATAAAGGCCGCCAAATTACCCGGGGTCGAGTTTGCTAAACCTTTTGGCTCTAACGTGACAACCAGAGAGGTGATGACGAGGTTGTTCGACTCGTTGGACCTCTTTCATGGAGAGTCACCATCAGATGATTCCATAGGCGATGACCTCTCTGGTGACGTTAGTATGCGGCACCTGGAACTAAGTGGTTCCGAAGGGAAGAGCGCTGCTGGTGGTGCTAGTTTGCATCACCAGAAAGGAGTTAATTTAGGGATCGCTCCAAGGGTCAAGTTAACATTAACGTTAACATGACTTAACAGTAGAGGGACCACAATACGTTGCGGCTCGCTCCATAAAAGAGGTCTTGGTTGCCCTCTAAGGGTAATATAATTCGTTGGTCTGGTATGACCAACGATCGATACATACTCCGCTTTTCGACTCATCCAGGCTTCACAAGCCTAGTGACGATGAGACGGAATTCTTCATCAATGCCTTTTTCCGGCATCGGTAGTGATTTCTTAAACGCGCAAAGGATGTCAAACCTTTGTTGAAGCTTGGACAGCCTTTGTACAGAATGTACAAAACATAGGCCGTGAGGTCTGGCTTGACAAGCCAAATGCTTTTCAGGAAGGGTTCAAGAAAAGGAACGTAGTCGGTGCAGCTATAAGTTACACTGTTTGTCTAGATAGGCAGGAAGTCCTTACCTCTCGTGGGTGGATGAATGCCCATGCTGTTTTAAGGGTGTAGGTAATGCCTCTCGTGGGGGGACTCATGCCCATGCTGTTTTAAGGGTGCAGGTGCTTAACTAAGGAGTAGAATGGACCGTAGGATCTTAAGGTTCGATGATCCACTTCGCGCATAAACGCAGCTTTTGTGTCCTCTAAGACAGCTTCTTCCAAAAGTGACGATGAGTTTACCTCAATCGTCAGTCGAATGTCTACCATTTCAGATCAGTCGCCAGCCTCTCAAGCTCGGTCGCACTCGTCAACAGACATTTCGTCTAGCGCTAAAAGAACATGTCCTGAAGGGCTTGTCGCAAGGCTAAATTCTTTCTCGATGTTACCGGTTACACCATTTACAAGTGTATGCAATTGTTCGCTCAAATCGTTTTGTAAGAGTATGGACGCTTGCGTCTTTCTTGTATCGGGGTAGAGACAATATGCCTCTAAGAGGACGGGACATTCACGTTTCCAGATTTTATAATCTGTATTGGTTCTATACCAGAGCTGGTATCTATTCCGACAACCGATGAGGAGTTATGTAACTTAACTCCCTTGTACAGTGATCGTTTACGTGTCACTTTACGTGCATTAGAAGTGTTTGACCCAAATTCCCTGGCGAACCGCCAATAGTACACTTAGTATGATGCCACCTCGGCCGACCATACTCGGTGGACTTAGACGTGCCACTTCACGTGTCTCACGGATATTACACCCTTGATAACTCGGCCCTAGGCCTACATTGCTTTCAGCATTCAGTGAAATGTTATTGCAACGAGTATTACTCGACGAAGTACATGCCGTTCCACCCCCTTTTTCTGAGTCGAGCTTAGTTAGTGTTTTCAACATTGGAGTTTATTAGCTTTGAAATTCCAATGTCTAACGCACTGACAGATTCAATCAGTGATTGCGCTAATAGCGCTTTTGTTGCCTAGCAAAGGTGGGTTCATGACTCTCCAAAATTTTGCTTGGAACATTGCGCGTTGCGCATATGGTCTTAGACCTCCAATCAATCCATGGCTTATGGCGTTCAAGCCAGGCCATACCCAGGATGAGATCATATCTCAAATCCAAATCAAGGACGAGACAGCGCTTTACACTGTCATGGTCCAGAAACTAAATACCTAAGTTCAACGGTGCTTTAGGAACAGTGACATGAGTCCCAGTTATAGGCGAATAGTGATTGTAGCACTTTCATGTGCTTTAAGCGCCCCAACATATTGCTGATCCCTTTAAGAGAAGACGTCGAGCATAATTACGAGACGCCCTGAGTCAACAAAAAATTGATCATGGCTTATCAAAGCCCTTCACAGTCGCTGTACGGCTAACAAGCCAGGCTTGTACTCACGCCCAGTGTCATTGTACACCGACTAGGTCCTGTTCACTCTCACCTCGTAGAGGTTCAACAAAGCCTAGGCCTTCCCCAGAAAGACGCCCTGCACCTACTGGGTATCGACGTCTTCCCGCACCGTGCCAGATTACTGGTATAGGTCGGGATTGGTGCTTTTTCGAGCTTTGCGCGCGTTGCGCAGAGGACAACCCGGACGTAAGTGCTTCTTGCTTCCGCACATATAATATCTACAGATATTTATGCTGCTCCACAGCTTGAAGTGCTTCTTCTCCCTCCTCGAAACAAGGTTTAGATCCAAGGGCTCTGGTCCATTAGTCGATACCGATGTGCTCGAAGAGCTTGTACGGTAAACGGGCGTGCTAACACGAGCGAGCTTAAAGTCGAATTCAGCGCGTAGCTATGGCAACTGCCTCTACGAAAGTAGCAGGATGGGAACGGAACAATTCCTGCCGGGCAACGCCCTCATTGAGACCCCCCATAAAGACTGCTACGACAATTGCTTCTTGCACCGAGTCTTGATGCATAGATGCAACGAGGGCTCTCAACTCCTAAGCAAAGTCCCTTAGGGTTCGTTTACCCTATCGAGTCGCTAGGAGCCGTGCTCGCATGCGAAAAGCCTGATCAGGCGGTGCAAACATGCTAATTATCTGCTGTTTCAGCAAATCCCATGAGGGAAAAGCGTCGTTCATAGACGTGCACGAGAGTGCCAATTCCATGGCTCTACCTCCGAGCTTGGAAATAGCCAGTGCCACTTTTTCGGTCTGTTAAAAACAGGGCTGAGTTTATGGACATCTCCATCCACTTGATCCCAAAAGGGAGGTTTTCACCCTCTTTGCCCTCAAATGTCTTAGCATTGACAACAATAGGTCGAGTCTTTGGCTCTAGATCAGGTATTGAAATGTACGAGCTGGCATAGATGCCGCCAAGTGGTATTGGACCTGTTCGATAAAAGGGGATTCATTTTGCATTAAGTCTTTAAGCCTTACATCCAGAACCTCTGGTCCCTGGGACATGATGAACTCAATGTGCTAGCCTCTAGAAGGTTTTGAGCTTCTCAAAAGCTGTGCGTTTCGCCATTGAAAGTTCTGGAAACGTTTCCATTTCAGCAAAGGCTTAGTCTTATATAGACTCAGGCGTAGATTGACTGCGATTGCTACCAGGTGTAGCGGAGCAACCTTGCTCCTTCAGTCAGAGAAAGACTTTAAGACTCGAAGAGATTCTTAGTTTGATAGAGCTAGTAGGTGTAACAACTCAGGGAGTCGCACAAGCTTAGTATGGCTTAGTGAATCATAGTTCAAGGGATTCATGGGTTCGTAGAACGAAGTGGCTACTAGTGCCCGAGAGTATGTACCTTAGAAAGGCTTCTGATTCTAACAGATCAATGCGCAAGCCTTACGAAGGCACTAGATGTAACGGGGCACTGCTGACTTGTACTACTTCAGTACAAGTCCACTTTGCACTTCACGTACACTAGTACGTGCAGAGGAAGACTCTCTTTAAAACACTTGCTTCAAAGAGTGTTAAAAGTAAACTATATTTAATATAATTAAGCTATTCTGTTTTTATCTATTTAATACTTTCCTAATTATAAACTAATACAAAACACATAGTGAAGTCTTATCTGTCTCTCTCTTTGCGCGCGTCATGCGCTGACTGGACCGCGGTATAATGGCCTATATCTACCAATGAATAAACTATTCGAATGTTACTACGTCAAGTAATATTCTCCAAATATTATCTACCTTTTTGATAATAAATTTTATTAAAAACCTTTAAGTGTTAATTTAATGTAACGATACACCCCGTTACATCACTCCTCCCTTGAACTACAATTACTCTGACTGTCAATGGGTAGAGTGGCCACTATAAGACCACTTTATGAAAAACGATGTTGATTGGTCAGAACCATCATTTTTAATTCTATCGCATGGTTAACAAGTCCATGCTGAATGCGAATAGTGCGGCGCCTTCGGCTGCGGTTCATGCAGCCGCGGGCGACGCATTATTGTCTCTTCCGGCAGACGTTTCGTCTGCCGTTGTGTCATCTTCTTCCGCAACTTTAAATGTTGCGGGTGCACGTGGGGATACACCATGTGAATGCGACCCCTCTTTGGAGGTCGACTACGAATGCGAGTTGGACGAAATGGCCGACTCTGGGAGAATAGAACAGTCGCCTGATAGACGTCAGGCTGCTGACTATGAGCCTTCGAATGAGAGGACTCATTCTGATAGACGAGTTAGTTGTCTATTTGGATCCGACAATGAGGATGATTCCTCATCGCCCGTTCCGTCTCCCGTACGGTCACCTGCAGGTGTTTCTGTGCAAGGTGATGACGATGGCGTAAGCCATCGTAAGAAAAGTTCTTGTGGTACCCCTGCTTCAGTGGGTAGCACTCAGGGGAGTGAAGACAGTAAAATGTCTAATCTCGCCCCTGAAAAGAAGCCGTGGCTTTTGCCAGAAAGGCTAATCAATAGCTTGTCTGGAGAATCAACTCATCACAATAAATATCATTTCATTATTGCGACAAAGCTACATGGCCTTGATCCGAGCGCGAAGAACTTTCGCGCTGAGGAAGATTTTTATCTCGATGCTTTTTTCAAGCATCGATGCTATAGTGGCAACAATAAGCGAGATGAAGTCTCGCTTATGCAAGCCTGGAGCGCGTTCATTCGTAATGTCAAAAACATTGGACGCGAAGCCTGGCTTCAAAGACAAAACGCGATTCGCGTTAATCTGAGAAACGAACTCCAACCGGTGCAAGGTATTAATTGCATCGGCTGTCACGTGAGGCAGGACTTCGATGCCTCACGTGGGGTGATCCCTGTCCGTGTTGTGTAGACAACACGATGGAGATGTCTATTCCGTTTCTTCGCCCTGGGGAACTCTATCGAGATGCGCGATGCGATTGACGTTTTGCAATCGATTTAGAAGCGCCAAAGGCGCGTGTTTTTCGATGGACCTCCTGATCCATCGGATGGGTCTCGTCATACTGACGGACGGGGCCCTCAACGTCAGCAACCAGCTGGGAACGAGACTCCCAGCTGTCATGTGAAGGTGGATAACCGCGCCAGCGAACAAGATAACGCGTTTGCTTCCCCTTCACATCACGGTGGATTTGGATACGTTCAACAAGGAAACGTTGACACCGTGGGAATCCACCAATGGTTGTGGCGTAGGGGGGAATTAAAATCTGACCCATGTGTCGGATCTAGAGTCGAAGATCGACAAACTCGATCGCTTCCTCCATGAGATTTGGAGGTGGGACTTGATCACGTGTGCGGCAAGGGTCGCTCGTTAGAGCAGACGGTGCAGGCTCACTATATCGAGCGGTTGGGAGACCGCTCGAAGAGTGCGTATTCATAGTTGGAGTACGAACCGAAATATCATGCTCTTAGTGATGAGCTGTCATCAGCTCATCGTGGTTTCGAGGATTTTCGGACCCGGCATGAGAATCTGGTTCGTGACCACAAGAAGCTTATAGGGATTCTTGAAAAGGGTCTGGGTTGTTTGTGATGTAACTCGCTAAGAGTCGTATGTGCTGGGCATAAGCGTGCACATCACGCTTGTCTGTTTGAGTTTTAGAAGCTCTGATCGAGTTCTGAACTTAGCCGTAGGCGGTTCAAGCGTCTATTTGAGCCGAGCCTCTAGCGACACAAAGACATATGGGTCGCGCAACTTAGGTCTAGTGCCCAAGTTTTGGCACGACCTGCCAAATTTGATTGAGCGAATGCGACTTGCATTTGCTCGTCGACGATGTGACGAGCTCTTATGGCATCGTCCAACTCGACAAACCATCTTAACAGGGAGTCTTCTTCGATTCCCCGATACTTAGAGATGTCAATCTTTAAAGTTTCGGGACGACGCGTTTGGGGCATCCCAGGTACAGGGGTCTGTACCTGCTGTAACCTTAACAGTTCTGCCTGTTGAGAGCCTTGCTGATTACGCAAGGCTACCTTCTCCTTCGCCTCGTCAGGTTCATGTTGTATGAACTTTGCAATGGCTGAATGGGGGGAATCTCTTTTAAACCGGACAGCATGGCCAAGATGGCATCGTTACCTAAGGTCGAACTCATTCGTTCGACCGCACTCCTTTCTATGTCACTTAAAAAGGAGTAGCTATCACGCGAAATGTGATGCGTTAATCTATTATCATCTAACAGGTCAATGTTAGATGATGGAACTGTGGTCCTTGGACGGACTACAGAGTGCTACCAGGTGTAACGGGGCACCGCCGACTTGTACTGCTTCAGTAAAAGTCCATTTCGCTCTGCTTCAGTGCAAGTGGTGCCTCACGTCACTCCACGTACACTAGTACGTGCAGAGAAAGACTCTTTTGAAAGAATTCTTTAAAGAGGGTTAAAAGAAAACTGTATTTGATATAATCCACTACTTCTGTTTCTATCTCATCAATGCTAACTTAATTATAAACTAATACAAAACATGTGGTAATTTTGTAGCGGAGCTACTTCGCTCTTTAAGTCAGAGGAAGACTTTCAGACTCAGAGACTCACTTAGTTCTATTAAACTGATTGGTTTAACAACTTAGGGAGTCGTAGAAGCTATTAAAACTAAAGGATCTTAGTTCAAGGGATTTTTGGGCTCGTAGAACTAAGTGGCAACTAGTGCCCAAGAGGATATTCCTTAAAAAGGATTTTATCTCTTACAGATCAATGCGCAAGCCTTAGAAAGGCACTTAACGCTTTAAGATCAAAAGGGGAACTGCACTTTATTTTATTATGTAAATCTAAAAACCTTACCCTGCTAATTTAAAATAGATTTCGGCCGCCAGATATAAATCTGGCGGCGACCACATTTGTTACCCATAATAAATGGGATTTAAGTAGCTAAATATTTTGAAATAAGATAAAAGGGTGCTTTACCCATAAAGTAAATGTACCACAACAACGGTTCTCCAACCGATGTGTGCCCCATTACACCCTCCCCCATCAGACTGTTGACACCGGGTGACAACATTCGCTTCATTTCCTTTTTGAGGTTGAAACCTAAACAGCTAAACGATCGGTTGTGTATTTCTTTCCTTTGTGTCATGACAACCAAGCGTGAGTCACAGACTCTTGCACCTTCCTCGACGATGAGGGAATGGTGGACTTTGAAAGTCACTCTCCATCAGAGGATGAGAAGAAAGAGTGTCGTTCTCTCACGCCTTCTCCTCCGGATAAACGTCGACGAGCCCCGAATCCGTTCCCAAACGTGGTGCCGCTGATATCTTAACTGCTTTGAGCAGGAGACGGGTCCATGAGTCCAACATCATTACAAATCCGCTCGATGAATAGCAAGAGCAGATAATCCTCATAGAGGAAAGAGCTCGTCGTCGAGCTGCCGAGATAGCAAAAGCTAATAGTGAATATAGATTCACTCCGCTTAGTGCGTGCGAGCGTCTCAAAGAGACAACGGGTCACAGCTTGGGCATCTGGATCTCCGGTGACCCGGCAGGGACGCCGGACGAGATTGCTGCTCGCGACGCTCTTCAAGAGCAATACCTTACGCTAAAGGAAATGACGCGAAGCCAGTATCTGACGCGTTTGCGTGATCAAGCCCGTGGGCTTCAGTGACCTCCATGATGGAAATTCCGATCGTTTTGTTCTCAAACGGAACAACGAGTGAAAACGAAGTCTCATTTGAGAATTGGGTTCACCGGGCTCGCCGCCTTGGTAGTATTTGGAATATCAGAGAGTCTGCGAAAAGAGGTGATGTTCGTTTGGAACGGAAGCTTCGCTTCGTTTTCGCTAAGCTAAAGGCCAAAGGCCAGTTACGTTCGGCATTAATGCCACAAAACGAAGAAAGGTCTAGCCGATATTTCAGTGCTTCGGTTGACCGTACAATCATGCATCGAAGCCTCACTGAGGCTATTGATCCACCATATCTCACGTCTAGTAGTGGGAAGCGTCGTTTGACGCGGGTCGACCCTGAGTTTGGCGCTCAAAACGTCAACGGCGTTCGGGCAATCTTGCCGAATAGGTACCTCGAACTCCCAAGAGTTTTTAGAAGAGGGTGCCCTATCCACTTCACCAGATACTGATATTGACACTTACAACGACGTCATTTTATAAGTTTCTCCACATGAAATTGAAGGTCCCTCCGCGCATCAAGCAGCGCGGGAGGGGGCCGAAATTTCGGCGGAAGCATTTGATGCTCTAAGGCGCGAGGTGCAACTTCTTCGTGATGTCCCTGCTCGGAGTGAGAGGTCTTTTGAGGCGGTTCTGACCCAACTTTTAACGCTGAAGCGTCAGCAGCCTCGTTTAGAGAGCCAGCTGATCATCCTGGTGAGGATGCAGCAAGTTGCGGCACGACCGCCTGTCTCGGCGCAAGCGCCTTCAAGTCCACGTGGGAAGGGTCCCGATATGGCTTAAGCAAGCCAACGTAGAACACTGGGTGTGTACGCAGCTTGCTAGAAAGGTTTGGCGTATAAGCTAGGCTCTTCTTGGCCACGACCGTAAATGGTCCAATAAAGCGCGGGCGCAATTTGGTCTTGAAGACCGCGGATACCAAGTTGGTAGGTAGATTTTAGCGTTTAGTAAAACTCGGTCTCCGACCATATAAGAATTAATACAGCTTCTCCCTTTGACATTTGCTTTTTTATGTTTGTCTTGGCTATCAGCCATCGTATCCCATACATGTCTTAAGACACTAAATCGCGTCGCGAGAAACTCGCTTACTTGTTTCCGAACGGTAACAGGGCTAATATCAGCAAGCCTATCTGCTAATTCTCTCCCACCAAGCCCTGAACCACGCAGTGGTATCGTTATTGGGACGCGTGGGTGGGTGAGACCGTTGACATAAAACGGAGTATAGCCTGTAGAGGCATGTACAGCGTTTTTTAACGTAAACTCCACCACTGGGAGCAGTGAGCTCCAGTGCTTTGGTGCCTGAGCACACACCCTGCGTAAAAGTCTTCAATGACGCGATTGAAACGTTCAGTTTGACCATCGGTCTGCGGATGGTCCGCAGTGGACATATTCAATCTGGTGCCAAGCACTCGGAAAATTGATTTCCAAAATTCACCCGTGAAACGGAGGTCCCGATCAGAGACAATTGCCACTGGCAAACCATGTTGTCGAAATACGCGATTAATAAACAGCCTAGCTGTACCTTCACCATGAATGGAATCCAGCACGACCGCTACGTGAGCCATATTGCTCAATCGGTCAACAAAGACCACTGTACCGGAGTTACCGGCTGGATCTTTCGATAGACCGAAAACAAAATCCATACTAATGGACTCCCTCCAACCTATGGGGACGGGAAAGCTCACCAGTGGCGCAGCAGCATGCGCCGAGGGTTTAACCCGTTGGCAAGTTTTACATGTGCGAACATATGTGCTGACCCTTCTTAAAAGCTTGGTCCACCAATAACTCTGGCTTACAGAGCCGTAGGTCTTTTCTCTACCGAGGTGACCACCAAGAACAGTATCGTGTGTCTCATAGAGGATTCGGTACTTCAAATCCTCCTAATGAGGTACAACGATACGCGGAGGGTCCGCGGTGTCTGTGCAATAAAGCAACAGGTCATTATCGATAGAAAAGCGATGTGACCTTGCACGCAAACGTGCCGGCAATTTAATTCCTAAATCAGAGTTCTTTAGAGCTCGTAGAAGAGCTACACACTGTTCATCCTTGGCGTAAGCCGAACGGATTGATTCAGGAATAGGCGACATGATAGTCGATAAATGAGAGATCTCAAAATCCGGCCTGCGTGATAACGCATCGGCCAAAGCATTCTGCTTGCTTATGCTTCACCTCGAAGTTGTATTCCGCGAAAAAGGATAGCCACCGGGCCATTCTTTGTGAGAGATGGGGCGACTTAGTCGCCGTGGGTAATGACGCGTGATCTGTACATATCACAAACTGCTTAGCCAAGCAGATGAACACCGAATTTGACGAGAGCATACTTCATAGCAAGTACCTCTTTGTCATGAACTGGGTAGTTCCTTTTCGCAGCTTTAAGCAGTCTAGACTCGAACGCAATAACACGTTCACGCCCATCAGCATCGTGTTCGTAACAAAGCACTGCCAATGGCAAAATCCGATGCGTCACAGACGACACTGAAAGGCCAATTTGGAATTGGCAGTGCCAGGATCGGGGCATGGATAAGACGGTCCTTACCTGCTCGAAAAGCATTTTGTTCTGTGCTAGTCCAGCACCATTCTGTATCCTTTTTAAGGAGATTAGATAATGGCCTAGCCATATCAGCGTAAGTTTGGCTATATTTGTGTAAATAATTGGCGAGACCCAACCACTTACGCAAATCCTTTTTGTTTTTAGGAACCGGCCAATCTACTATGGCTTTTACCTTTAGCGGGATCCGCTCTAACGCCTCGCTTTCCAATGAAGTATCCTAAAAAAGGAATTTCGTCTGCGCCAAAAATGCATTTACAAGTGAGGCCATTGCACTCACTCGTAAGATATCCACACGCTTGTGGACGCTCCAAGACATTCATCAGTTGGCCATCTGATGAATAAGAGACAGGCATCGTCACGGCTTGATGTTGCCAATTATACCTGGCTCGTGCTTTCGGAGCCATGGTAACCCAAAGATGACATCAAATATGTCATCCAAGTCTAGCACGATGAAATCATCATCGTACTGTTTACCCTTTCACGTGTAATGGATACCAACTACACGTCTCTTAACCGTTACAGATGTGCCTGTTGCTAGACGCACTATCATCTTCGTTAGAGGGATATTGCGTTCAATAAATTTGAGCCTGCGATCTTCTCAGGATTGGCGTCTAATAAAGCTATTCGATGCCCCATAATCGACTAGGGACTTAAGTGGCAACTTATTTGACACTTTTAATGTCAAAGGATGTGCTTGTTAAAAAAAGAGAACACTTCCCTGGGCCAACGCTAGCGTCTCCGGGTGATGAGATTAACTTCATCCTCTGGGGCAGTTACTCACAATGTTTTTGTGTGAGGAGCAACTTTCGTCAAAAGGCCTGCAAATTCTTTTGACATTGCTAGAGCAGTAGGGCGCTCAGCACCTACTGACCCGGAGGTCGATCATTTTGCTCAGTGTTTCTAAGCACTAGGCGTGCGCTACACTCATAGGCGTAGTTGCCCATTTTTGACAACGATTACATTTCTGTAATCGTTTGTAAATTAAAGAGCGAGTTTATCGCTCTCTACATACGAGATATCCATAGGTTCTGGACCTCCGTTCTCTTGTCTCGGTGGACGATATGCACCCGAGTGGACTTTAGCCTGTTTCAGGCTAAAGTCATCCTGTACCGCTATAGAGATCGCTTGGTCTAGCGACTCTAGTTCTAGCCGGAACACGTGGGTACTAACAGGTCCGTCTGCAAGACCTTTGATAAACACAGTTACTTGTGTTTGTTCGTCCATTGGATGCCTCACGATACAACTGACCAAATATCGTATCTGTCAATATTAAGCGTGAATGTCACTTTTGCTCTGCTTCAAATCCAGGAGCTCGGCTCGAGCCCTTAATTCGGCACGTGGCGGCTCAATGTTTGTCTGAGCCGGGTCTTAAAGACTTCATACGACCCAAAAGACTAATGGGTCGTGAAGCTTGAGCCCTAAGGCCCAGAATTCGGCACGTCCAGCTAAGTTGGACATGCCAAATTTAACTTTCGTCGCATCATCACTGATACGACGAGCTTTTATAGCATCGTCTAATTCGACGAACTATCTCAATAGAGAGTCGCCCTCGACTGCCTTAAACTTAGAGATTTATATCTATAAGCGTCGGCACATTAGCAGCATGTAAATGCTGTTGTCTCAACAGTTCCATCTGTTGAGCACACTGTTCTCTCAACACTTCTGTGTGTTGAGAGCCTTGCAGGTGAAGCAAGGCTACGTTCTTTTGAGCTCCGTCGAGTTCGTGTTGAATGAGCTCGGCAATGGCCGCATGCTGTTCATCTCTACCCAGAGTGAACAGCATAGCGCCAACATCTGGCCTGCCTACGACCGAACTCATTCGTTCGATCGCTCTCCATTCGAGGTCACTCAAATGAGGAAACCTCTCACGCGTTGCGTGATAACCTTCTTGAGGGACTTGGAAGCTCCCTCCTTCTTCATCCAACATGTCCATGATGGATGGAACGTGCGTGGGCGGTTGAACGGACTACGAAGTGCTACCATGTGGAACGGGGCACCTTTTACTAGTACTGATAAGTACTAATTGACCTTACACTGATTACAGTGTAGGTTAGGTGCCTCGAAACTCCGCGTACACAGGGGTACAGAGGAAGGTTTCTTAGTAGCTAAGGGTCTTTAGCTACTAAAGGTAATTCAAAGGATTAAAACTAGGGAAAAGTAAATCTGTATTAATATAATTAGTTTCCTACGTAACGATCTTCTATCTACTACTGAACTTATTGTATTTATATTTAAGTAAGTAAGGCGCCTCCTTGCGAACCGCACAATCGTCTCTTGAAACGATTGGCGGGGTTGACTTAAATTTAAATCAACCAATCAATCGAGCTTATGTCCTATTGCATTAATAATATCAAATTTGTTATTATTGGAATTATTTAAGTCAAAATTGGTAAAGATACAATGTTGTACTTCTTTGCTTATTTTTCTCTTATAGGAAATGATACTTATGTAATGGGACACCCCGTTACATAGTTCCCTTATCATCTGCACGCTCGGGTCATAACTTGTAGAAAGGAGAACGAGACTTACCAACTAGTGGACACACAAAAAGAGGCAAAAGGGAGAATGCTACTAATTTCTTCATTCCCTAGCTTGCTACAAATCTTCACCGCAGGAGAAATCAGGATATAAAACCCCTGCAGTCGTTCGGCGCAAATGCGATAGCCGAAAATAGTACTCGTACCATTTACCTTGAAGCTTGCCTTTTAACATCCCTCGACCTGAATCCTTCAATGTCAGTGTCACGAGTTTTTACATCGTCGCTGTGAAAGTCAACACAATTACTAAGTGCGATGCTTGCCGAGGTACGAATTTATTAATCTCAAATTACAGAAAGGCTTGGGTGTAACGACTATGAGCGTGTGGCTAGTCTCGGTGCCTAATGAGGGCAACACCACATCAGAGACAACCTTTTTGTCGCTTAAAGCAGAGACCGCATCTAATCGTCACGACTATGCCGGTAAATCTTAGTAGCTTAGATTATTTTCCGTTCCACGCGTGTTTAGATTCCATTTGATTTACAGACTGCCTCCGGGTTGAACTACCGTCAGATCTTCTCGTGGGAACGCTGGACTCCCTCATGGTGCGTCTACTGAACATCTACCTTCTTGTAAGCATTTCGCTCATTTGCGAAATGGCAGGCACTAAGCGATGAGTTAAATCGAGTGGATATGTTAATTGAAAGCGTCGTGCGCAAGATCGAGCGTCAGTTTCACGATTTGAGCAAGGGTGACCAGGTGCTCACGATAGACGGAGGTGTGATGGTTTATCTGGCATGAAATAGGGGCGGTGCTAAGCGGCCAGAAATTTATGTGATGTAGTGCCTGTGGAGCGTTATCTGAGCTTTTTCTCATGGGATGAAGCCAAGCACCCGCACCGTCGACCGCTGCCCGAAATTGTCAGTATTATTCAGTCGGTAAGGCATTTTGCAACATGCCCAAACTATGCTATCGAATTACTGACTCCCATCTCATGATGCAGTCGGTGGGCAAGATTGAAGAGGAATTAAAACAGTTGGGCTCCCGTTATTCGGAGAAAAAGCAGCAGCTAGTTGGGTTGCAACGCAAAAAAGGGTAGGCTGTCGATAAATGTGTAATGCAATCTAAATGATAGAATCTTGATACGTTCGTGGCTCTAGAGGCAACTTAATGGTGGCAAATCTGAATGATGTGCTGACGCCGGATGTTGTATCCAAGTCGGACTTTGTGAACACAGAGTATTTGCAAACGATGATAGTAGTCGTACCGAAGAACTTGGAGGAGCAATGGCTACAAGAGTATTCACAGATTGGCGATCAGATTGCCGAGTATGGTCCAAAGGGCTCTCGCGGGAACGTGCGTGGATCCCCAATTGTACCGGGTTCTTCTCGCAAATTGCTTGAAGAAGGTGACTGTGCTATCTTTACAGTGACGATGCTTAAAGGCCAATACCAATCTGGATTCGTTGACAAGGAAGGCAATTTTGAATCGGGCACCACGGTAGACTACATTGGAGACTTCAAGACGCGCGCAAAAGAAAAGCGCTTTGTTGTCCGTGAATTCAATTATGATCCTACCAGTCACGCGTCAAACGAAGAAGCTATTGCTGAGCTTGAAGTCGAGGTTGACCGATTGTGGTCGGCGCTTCTTCGTTGGTGCAAGGCGCACTTTGGAGAGACTTTTATCGCGTGGATGCATATCAAGGTAATCGCTATTTGATCATATATTTGAAATGGTGTATATTTTAAAAATCTTGGTTTTCTTGTTTAGATGATTCGAATATTCGTGGAATCGGTGCTTCGCTATGGTCTTCCAATAAATTTCGTCGTTGCTATGTATCGGGTCAGTCCTTCCTTCTTATAGTTTTGAAATGTCCTGAACGTTAACTTTTGTATGATGTTACTGTAGCCTCACCCGAATAAAGAGAAGAAGCTGCGAGCAGTGCTTTTAAAGAAGTATGCGCATCTACAGCCAGCACAGTTTTCAGGTCTTGAAGAGGGCTCTTCAGGATCAACACAGGTTGAGTACTACCCGTATGTCACAAACTCTTTCCAGCCGCTGAACACCACTTAAGCTGGTGTACGAAAAGTTTATGCGTAGGCAGAAGGATTAATGGGCTGTTTGAAATCTAAAAAATTGTGGGCGCAATTCGCGTTACAATATCATCTAAAAGCTGCCTAGTAGTTCTGGGCTACGGCTGTAGCCCATAGGCTTAGGAACATTGATGCGTCGCAAGCTAGGGCCCTCACGCACTACATGTCAAAGACGATAGACACAAGCTTCGAGAGCTACTTATGTTAATGATCTCAACAATTTTGTGCAATTAATGTCAAAATCTAGCAAAGTCTTAAAGAGATCGAGAAAAGACGCTGACAATTACTTTTGACACGACTCACTTCACCTTCGTCTTTATTCCGCGGTAAAATCATCTGGATTAGCGCGAGATGCTATTGCACTATATCTCAGATTTCTTTAATAATTTACGCGCAAGGTAATTTTCCCTTTATTGCGGCTCAGAAGGAACGAATTGACGATAATAGAGCACAAATTAGAGCAGCCAGTAGGCCTTAAAATGGCCATGCAGAAGTATCGATAGGCGTAATCTCTTTAGGTGAAAGCTCAATTAATTTTGCATTTCCAAGTAAGACAAAGCAAGCTGAGCTGACTCCTTCGTGACATCTCCTAACTTTCCTTGAGTTATAATATAGGCGATGAAGACGCAAATGTAAGACGTGGCAGCAATATCAAAGACCGCATGAAGCCTCAACGAATCATATTGAGCCACCAGCTGCACTTCATGGAATATCAGTCGCCAACCTTGGAACGCTCGACCCGCAATCCAACCTTACAAATAAGAGCGGATCCCGTGATAAAAAATAGTTTGATTTTCGTACGAGATTGTTGGTTGCGACGTGGCGCAGAACGTTAAAGATACAGCTTGGCATCGCACAAATGTAGTCTTCGAATACCCTCGAATCACAGAATCGTAACACTGGTTCGCTTTAGATAACGCTTACAGTTCAAGAGTTCTTGCTCAATGTCTGTCGTGCCCTTGATACCCTTCAATATTAAAAAAATGCATAGCCCAATATTTATGTCTTGTCAGACCGCCAGGTGTTAAACAATTCCAAGTACACTCAATTGCTACGAATCGCATG
>NC_090610.1:1254662-1264166 GCF_004359215.1 Bremia lactucae | reverse complement strand
TAGAAGTCTAGTAACTTCTACCATTTGAGGGGATTTCTCCTCAAATACGTGGGGACCTCTTCCCTCAACGTCTTCCGAGTGTGATTGCGCTATCACAGTCGGGTCCACTACGGTCGACTCTCTACTCGACCTTGGATCATCGTGTTGTCCTTTCTGGGCAACCGGTATACTCCTTGAATGTCGCCCACTAAGCGTACATTCATGTCTCAATCCACTCGACCTTTTCGAGTGGTGGACCTTCGGCGCTGCCTGTGCATTAACACAGCCGCCGGCAGCTGACTCCACATTGTGATTGGTAATCACACTGTGATCTTGTGCAGTTGTACTAACGACCGTACCACAAGTGAGGCCATCGCACTCACTCGTAGTACATCCACACGCTTGTGGACGCTCCAAGACGTTCATCAGATGTCCATCTGATGAACAAGTGGCAGGCATCTTTACGTATCGATGCTGCCAGCTGATTATTGGCTCATATTTTCTGAGCCAAGGTAAACCTAAGATGACATCAAATTTGTCATCCCAATCCAGTACGATGAAATTATCATGGTACTGTAAATCTTTTAACGTGTAGTGAAATTTCACTACGCGTCTCATTACTGTTATCGATGCGCCTGTCGCTAGACACACCGTCATCCTCGTTGGAGAGATGTTGCGCTCAACATATTTGAGGCTACGATCCTCTAGTGACTAGCGACAAATAAAGTTATTCGACGCTCCGCAGTCCACTAGGGCTTTAAGTGACAAATCGTTTGTCACTTTTAACTTCAAGGTGATGAGGGATTCCTCATCACCAGGTGCAGAGACACCTTGGAAACGGTTTATCCGGCGATAAGGAGGATTCCTTGACGTAATGATTGTGTGTCTGGAGCACCTTTAGTCAAGAGATTTGCAAATTCTCTTGAGGTTGCTGGATCAGTACGGCGTTGCGCCCCTACTAACCCCGACCGTTTTTTGGCGGTCCGTCTTGCTGTTGCGGTTTTGCAACAACGTCGGACCCGCGACCGTTGCCCATTTTGGCATACGGTCCAAAATTTACGTTCAGTACCGTTCGGTACTGGGCGTGGGGCACTACACTCATGAGCGTAGTATCATAATTTTGGCAACGATGGCATTTCTGCGATCGCTTATTGCTCGAAAAGCGAGGTCTCTCGCTTTCGACGTAAGAAAGGTCCATGGGTTCTGGACCTCTCAGCTCATGTCGTCTTGGAGTGATATGATGACGAACTACTTGAGCCTGTCTCAAGCTAAAGTCTTCCTGTTCCGCAACGGATGTTGCATCTTCAAGCATATCCTGCGTGGCAATTCGATTGTGTATGCATTGACTCTGCGACGCAGTACACGGAATGGCCCAATGAACTTGGGGAATAGTTTTCTGCTACCCACATTAGTGACTACACGCTTAGGTAAATTTACCGTAGAGAGTAGTACTAGGTAGTTAATTTGAAATGAAAGAACATTTGCTCTTCCATGTTTGTCTGCATTCCGTTTCTGACGGTCCACTGCGTTAGCAATACATCCTGTACGAAACAGATTACTGATTTCGAGTCAGCAGAAATTTCTCTGCTGACTCATTTGTTTTGTCTTTTTCAGTGCGCTTTGTGCGCACTGCCATGAGATTTTTTTTTCTCATCTTCGATGTCGAAGCAATCGACATCGACATCATTCGCGTCGTTGGCAACTTCGACGGATGATGAGCATGAGTCAGAAATAGTTTTGCAAGTGCAAGTCCATCCCCCTTGAACTAGAGGAACCCTCTAATTGGGTGGGTATACGTGGACGGCGTAAAACATGAGCCGAATTTTTGATGGCGAATTCGACCATCGGTAAAAACTCGCTCAAATTCGGATACGATTGGACGTAACCTCGAAGTATCTCTTCGAGGACGCGATTTTCGCGTTATGTCTGACCATCTATCTCTGGATGATCAGAAGTTGACATAGTCAGCCGTGTTCCGAGAGACCGGAACACGGGTATCCAAAACTCCGCCGTAAATCGCGGATCTCTACCCGAGACCAGTTCACGAGGTAAACCGTGGAGTTTGAATACCGTGTCGATATAGACACGGGCACAGCCCGGAGCCATGATCGACTTTGGTACTGCAACAAGATCTACCATCTTGCTGATCTGTCTACAAAAACAAGGATTCCATTGTTTGTGATTAACCCGCGAAGAATGACGAATCCCGAAGCCTCTTGGAGGATTATTGAAGAAGTTACGGGTTTATATATATCGTCTTCGGGAAATCCGAAGACGAAGTCCATAGATACGGACTGTTAACATTATTCCGGAAGTAGTAGAGGTTGGAGAGGTGCACGGGATGAAGGGCTACGCTTCACCCGTTGACATACTTCGCAAGCACAAATGTACTTGCGCACGGACTGATACTGGCGGGGATAACTGTATTTAATATGATTAAGCTCATTCTATCAATTTAATACTAACTTAATTATAAACTAAAACAAAGCATGTAATAAAGTCTTATCTGTCTCTCGCTTTGAGCGCGTCCAGCACTGACTGGACCGCGGAGAAAGTAGATATAATGGCCTATATCTACCAATGGATAAGCTTTTCGATTTTTACTACGTTAAGTAATTTTCTGCAAATATTATCTACCTTTAGATAATATATTAATTAACAACCTTCAAGAGCTAATTTCATATCACACATATCCCGTTACATTTACTCTGGCTTCTTCGCTAGACGCAGCATCTAAAGCCGACTTCCAGTCGCGTTTGATTGGTGCAAAGGTTGCAGACGCGTTAATAAATACTGCTTTTAAGGCACCGAACAATCTATTCGTGTTTTTAAAGCTTGATACAGTCGCAAAACATAAGCTTCTTCTAACGCCAGCACTCTTGCTTCATTTATCAATTTCCAAGCAACATTCAGCAGATGTTACTGCAAAATTGCTTCACATATTGGATGCTGACTCGCGCGATATCGCTTACGAGGTGAGCTGTCAACTATTCCCAGAATGGAAGAAAAAATACAAAACTGTATCAGCAGATTGCGCCTGGTCGCATTTAAAATTTGACAAAATTTCGATCAACAAACTTATGACAGCCCCCGCTCTTAGGCTCTGATATTGAACGTCAAGTGGTTAAATGATGATCCGTATACTATCTTACTAGCCTATTTAAAGAAGTATTTTCATAACGAAATTATCAGACTAGTTAAGGCGCTAAGTAGCAGATGTGTAACGGGGTGTATCGTTACATGAAATTAACACTAAAAGGTGTTTCAAGGATTGCGGATGGCAAGTTTATCAGCAATTGACGCTTTCAAATATTTTAGGCTTCACAAACTCTCGTGGAAAAAAATATTGAAACAGCCAGCCCTCAGGATTTGGGTATTGTTTGTCCAGTGGCACAAAGGGGATCCTTATCTTATACTTTTTGACAAATTGACAAGTCCAAAAATGTTTGCGAACAATGTTTCTAAACTTGCTAACGCTCTTGGAATATTAAAAGAATATGATATCGTAAGCGATAGTGCTGCCAAGCTGAGTGAGTTGCTTTTCAAAAGAATGAAGACGAATAGTCGCGAATTTGAATTAGAAGACGCGCTTACGCTGTTTCAGCTTAATGACATCTCACCGATGAAATTTTCATAAAGCCGACTTGCTGTTTGCACCCACCCAAGTTTGCTATTTCCACCCAGCCAGGTAGAATCGACCAATCAAATTATGGAGTCATTCTATTGAAACAAAGTTATTACCACTGAAATTATGATTGGTTACTACGTCTGAAACAATAACATACCCCTGCCGTAGGTAAAATAGAATGGAATGTAGAGCAACGCGAATAAGAATTTCAATATTACAATAATTTCCAGCCCGCTTTTTACCAAATTCCCAGCCATATATTTTTGATTCGACCACCTTTCTCAGAAAGTGTCTTCTTTCATCAATTGCAACCAAGTTTCACCACATGTTGCGATTTTATAGAACACGTTCGCCATGTGTGCCGTGTGTCTGGCTATGGGTGCCAATAAAGCGTTAAGATGGAGACAAGCGAGTTTTGTTAGGGTGCGATCAAGGTGGGGAATGTAGGAAACGATCTATTGGAAATGCTGACGGAATAAAACGAAAGACAGAAACTAAACTGCAAAGGTGTCCTTGCGAGGCTTTTGAAAAGAAGAGTGGAGATGGTTCTGGACGGCCGAACTGCGGAACTATTATGACCGGCCAGTACACTTCTTCAGTGCCGAGCAGATGATCACGTTTCTCCCACATAGAATAGGTTCGACAGCAGCCAAGCCAATGGCCTGTGCATTTGTTGATGGAAACCATTTTTACCGATTTTCTTGAGGCCAAATTCTCTTGTACCTCCCATTGCACGTAACTGGAAATGTTTTTCATCAATGAAGGCCCAAATTTGGGAGAAACCTTTGGAAGCACGAATTAGAACATTTGTCAGTGATGCAGAAAGGAGAGAGAAATCCCCATACTCAAGTCCCGATTTTCATAAATATTCATAATTAGTATTTGATTGAAGAAGCCCTCCGGTCTTATAGATTTTTTCCATGGTCAGTATTTTTAAACATTATTCTTTGTGATGAGTGAATTTAATAAAAAGTTGGTGAATCGATATAGCAAGTCCCTATATTTAATCGTATTAAATACAAAACCTATTTTAACATATCATAAATGCCATCTCTATAGATAGACACTGATACGTATTGCGAGCGTATTATTCTAAATAGTTCGTATCTTGAATGACGCAAGCCGTCATCTTTCCAATGTGAATGCACCTATGTGCACCACACCCAAGTGGTGGGTCTAATTACTTCACTTAAGTAATTGACCATCCCCTTAAGTAACAAAGTGTAATTAACGGGGATTGTGTAACATAGGGCAACTTTGGCCCGTTGCACCATACCCCTTCAAGAACGAATTTACATTTTGAAAATTCGTCAAAGAGGAGCGAAGAACAGCGAGCTGCTTTACGCGCCGCTTTAGCTCTCTCAGTCACTCTAGCGACCTGTGTTCACATACACGGCGCCAAAGATGCTACCTAAAGGGGCCAAGCTGGTGAGTCGTCTGCAAAGACACCCACTCAACCACGCACGAAGCGTACGCGCCGCGTTGACACGCCGCCGTCGCTTAGTGCCAAAATTACAATTACAACGAAATTAATATTTTGCAATTCCTTACCAGCGCGCAAAGCGCATTTTTTCCGATTGTTCTTGCGGGCCAAATGAGATTGAAGAGATTGCATCGTTAAAGGATCGGATGCAACATCAAAGCCGGGAGAACAAGTCTCTCATGGAAGTCTTGCTATGCGGGGGTTCGATTCGCACAAGGAAGAAGCCTCTGCTGGCGGAGACGTCCAGCGTAAAGGGTAGGATGCGTGATTGTGTATGCGTTACTTTGGCGGTGCACTACACGAAATAGGCCGATAAACTCGAGAAGTAACTTAATTAGAGCCCCTGGTGACGAAGTTGCCCTCATCACCTTGCGCATCGAAGCGAGAACGGACTTGTCACTTCGCACCCAAGCCAAGTAAGGAAGGTCGAGCGTTGTAACTAACGGGAATCGCTAGAATATCGTTGTTTAAAGTTCGTTGAGCGCGATATACCTCTCACGATCATGACAATTCGCCTTGCAAAAAGCGCATCTGAAAACGTTAAGAAACGTGTAGTTGGTATCCATTACACTCGTAAAGGCTTAGAATGATGATTTGATTGTTCTATAATTGGATGAAAATTTGATATCATCCTGGAAATACCATGTCTCAACATTACGAGTCATGCATAAATTAGCAGCATCGATCCGTTTTGATGCCTGTCTCTTGTCCGTCAGGTGGCCACTCGATGAACATCTTGCAGCGTCTACAAGCGTGTAGACTTACTGCGGGTGAGGGCGATAGCCTCACATGTGGTTCGGTCGTTATACGGCTGCACGAAACCTCAGTGTGGCTAGTCAGATCAATGTGGAGTTAGATTCCAGCGGCTGTTAACAAGCTAGGTAGCGCCGAAGGTACACCAATCGAATAAGTCGGGTGGACAGGGCATCGATGTCATCTTAAAAGCAACATTTGAAGAAGTACAAAACGCCTGTCTATAAGACAAAATGCGAACCTCCAAGATCGACTGGAGAGTCGACCGGAAAGAATCTCGCTGTGGCATTTAAGTGAATGGCTCCAATACTTGTGGGAATAAGTCCCCAAGAATCTGAGGGAGTAACTGCCTAAGAACATCTGGAAAACGTTTCTAGATCGAACCGAGAGGTTAAATATCTTAGTTAAAATATCAAACGTAGGCGCTTATACACGTGATATGGAAGTGCTTCCGAAGTTAACTTCGAAATAACTTAATTGCCAACGCTGGAATTGAAACGAATGCTGGATCTGCGTTGTGGCAAAGTCAAGCAGATTTGTCACAGAAAATGAGCACGTGGCCGATATTCGGTCGGCAACAGTATATCCTGAGAACGAATGTGCAGATCATCGATGAACGAAAGTTCCTTGATGAGAAGACTCGTATTGAACATTTCACGTCTCCGCATGCCGTCAATGACAACATCCTTTCTCGGTATCGGCGTTTGAAGTGATACTGTTGCAGCATTCAACCTATTGAAGGCATGCACTATTCGCCACACAACTGAAAATGACAACATCATTTTTCGGTATCGCCGTCTGAGGCGGTACTATTGTAGCATTCAACCTATTGAATGCATGCACTATTCGCCACACACACACAGACGATGGCCTTTCAATCACAGAAGGTCGGTAAGCTATTTGAGGCGGTTGACCCTCTCACATGACCCTTGCTAAGTGATCGGCAAAGAACTTGTCAATCGCTAATACTTGTCCTCGAAGCAGTGACCACACAGCATTTCGAACCTGGTACCAGCTCGATCTCGTCACAAGTGCCTTTAACCTTAAGCAACTCGCATTTTACCGAATCAGAGAACACGTCCTTGAATTCGATCAAATCCTTATTCTAATAGTTTGCCTTTAATACCCTCAAGATCAAAGAGTACCAGTTTTATGTCGATGGATCTGATGAGTGGACCTTATCAGATCATCATGCTTGAACAGGATATTCCGCTCACGCCTGAAGGATCCCAAGCGGAGTGCTTGAGAGTGGCTAGTGATGTCACAGGGTCTTATTCCTTCCCCTGCAACATTCAACACAGATACCACCAATCTATTGAGATCTATGCGAGAGTTCGCACCAAGTTATTTTGACTAGGTTCAGAGCCGAACCATGAACGGAAACTTCGGCTATTGAGATATATCCAAAAGGTTCTTTTACTCAAGCGGTGTGCATAAGCTGTACGTAACCTCAAGAAGTGTATATTCACTGCAAGCGAAATATTTCTTCTTAAGTGTATCATAATTTAATGGCGTACACCTGAATCCTGAAATGATCAAGGTGACCACCGACTGGCCTGTGCCAGTCGATGTCAAGTAACTTCAAAAGCTCCTTAGCGTAGCGGCGTACTTGCACAAATACTCGCGCAACTACGCCGAAATAAAAATGCATCTTTCTTGCTTACTTATGAAATGTAACAGGGTGTATCTTTACATGAAATTAACACTTAAAGGCTGTTAATATATATATATATTATCTAAAAGGCAGATAATATTTAGAGGATATTACTTTAAATAGTAATGCTCAGAAATCTTATCATAAATAGGTATAGGCCATTATATCTTTTAATCCCGCAGACTAATCAACTGTAGATGTAAACAAAAGAGAGAGATAGATAAGATAAGATTTCAGTTGCATGATTAGTATTTTACTAAACATGCAACTGAAATCTTATCTTATTTGTCTCTCTCTTTAGTTAGAGCTATCAGATAGAAAGACGAGATACTTAATTATATTAATACAGATTTCATTTAACCGTCTTTAAGCTAGTTGCCTTAAAAAAAAGTCTTCCTCTGCACGTACTAGTGTACGTGAAATAACGTAAGGCACCACTCGCAACTGAAGCAGTGCGAAGTGGACTTGTACTGAAGCAGTACAAGTCGTAAAGCCCCGTTACAAGAAAGGTTGAGTGGTCGTAGATCGCCCACTTGGCAGCATTTCTCCGGAGGTAATAAGCAAAACTTGTCGCAATTGTCGATCTGAGCGGTCGCAGCCCATGGCAGAGCATTTTTAGGTCTGTGACGCTATCAGTCGCGGCAGCTTTAACCGGCTGAGCGTGATTATTCGGTGCATGACAAAGAACTTGTTGCATGAAAGATGAACAGGCTAAGTTTAGGGTATATCTCATAAGAAATAGACCGTCCATTGTTTATACGGACTTCGCGTCTTTGCACCCGGAACAGTCCACACCTCTCAAAAAGAATGGCAAGATCGCTAACTTTCTTCGTGGAGCATAACTTTCCCGTGAATTTAAAACCAGGACAACTTAATGTCGTCGCGGTGCGCTTTCGCTGCCCTGATTTTGAGCTAGCTGCGCAAATCCACAGTGTGGATAAGCTCTGTTGCAACCATTAATTCTCCGTTTCCAAAATAATTTGACGACGTAAGAAGAGCCCAGCAAGATTATAAGGCTCTTAAAAGATTTGATGGATCACCTCAGAAATCTTTCACAACAATCCTTAAGAGAATTGTCGAGTTAGTATCGATATTCAGAAGATCAATACCTAATACGCAATGGCTTAATGTATTTACAGCCATTGCTGGCGACATACTTCGCATCGTCAATCTCACTCGTAATGATTTGCGATTACGCGCCATGTATGAGAGTCAAGATGCGCCAATAAGTGAGCATCGTGGACGTGAAAAAACTTATTACACGGAAAATCGCGACTACTACTGGTCTCGCCAGTTAGGGCTCATGCGAAAGTACGCATGTGCGTGCGATGTTTGTCAATGGGTGAACCTAGTTCATCACACAGTTCCCTTTGCCCATTCCGGAAGAGTGCTGGCAGTCCGTATCTATTGACTTCGTCTTTTAATTTTCCGAAGTTGCACATAATAATACTGGTATTCGGGTGCTTGTTGATCGTTTCAGCAAGATGGTTCATCTTGTTGCAGTCCTGGTGTCTATCATAGCCAAAGACTGTGCTCGTGTGAGATATTTCTTTTCGACTTCACGGGTTATACCGTGAACATATTTCGGATCGAACCCCTGATCACGACGAAATTTTGGCAATCTGTACTTATATCACTTGGAACACAGTTGAAAATGTCAACTTCTAACCATCCGGAAGTAGATAGTTAGATAGAGGGTGCAAATTGCGTCCTCGAAGATATACTTCGAGGATACAACCACTCATTTACGAGTTGCAGTGGTTCTTGTCAAATTTGAATTTGCTATAATCAATTCAATGCATTGCTTTAACGAAGAATGCTCCATTCTTCGTGAATGGCTTAAGCCACCTACGCATACCCACCTTGTAAGAGTGTTAATCTGGTTCAAGGGGTGAAGGGACTCGCTTAAGCAAAGACCAATCTGACTACACATTGACTCAACAGTCTTTGCGAAAGATAGTGATGTCAGCAATAGCAATGAACCTATTGCTGACTCTGATGACGATG
>NC_090610.1:1236125-1250700 GCF_004359215.1 Bremia lactucae | reverse complement strand
GGTCTCAATGAGGGCGTTGTCCGGACGGAATTGTTCCGATCTCATCCGGCTACGTTCGAAGAGGCAGTTGCCATAGCGCTACGCGCCGAGTTTGACTTTAAGTCTGCTCGCGCTAGCACGCCTGCTTGCCGAACAAGCTCTTCGAGCACATGGGTTCCGTCTAATAGAGCGGAACCTATGGATTTAAGCCTCGTTGAGGAAGGACAAGAGGCTCTTCAAGCTGTGGAACAGCATAAGATCATCTGTAGATGTTATATGTGCGGAAGCACGAAACATTTACGTCCGGGATGCTCCCAACGAAATACGCGTAAAACTCGAAAGAGCTCCAACTCCGACCCGTACCACAGATCTGGTACGGTGCGGGAAAATCTCGATGCCCAGTAGGTGCGGGGCGCCCTACTGGGGGAGACCTAGGCTCTGTTGAACCTCTAGGAGGTGAGAATAAACAGAACCTAGCCCCAATTAGCTCGGTGCTTAATGGCACGGGGCGAGAGTACAAGCCTTGCTTGCTAGTCGCTCAAGCGACTGTAAAGGCTTTGATAAGCCGTGGTCAATTTTAATTGACTCAGGAGCGTCTTGCAATTATGCTCGACGCCTTTTCCTTGAAGGAAGTCAACTATACGTTGAGGTTGTTCAAGCGTATGTAGGTGATACAATCACTGTTCGCTTAGCGACTGGGACTCGTGTCACGGTTCCCAAAGTTCCATTGAACTAAAATATAAAGTTTCTGGACTTTGATAGTATGGAACGCTGCTTTGTCCTTCATTTGGATTCGAGATATGATCCCATCCTTCGCATGGCCTGGCTAGAACACCATGAGCCATGGATCGATTGGAGGTCTATGACCTCAGGCGCCACGCGCAATGTTTCTAGCAAAGTTTTGGAGAGTCATGAACCCACCTTTGCTAGGCAACAAAAGCGTTATTGGCGCGGATCATTGAACGAGTCTGTCAGTGTTTTAGACATTGGCTTGTCTGCGTCAATAAACTCCAATGTTAAAAACATTAATTCTGAGCCCGACTCAGCAGAAATAAGTGGAACGGAACGTACTCCGTCAAATGACACTCGTTGTAATAACGATTCACTGAATGCTGAAAGCATTGTTGGCTTAAGGCCGAATCATCAAGGGTGAAATATCCCTGAGATACGTGGAGTGGCACGTCTAAGTCCACCGAATATAGTCGGCCGAGGTGGCATCATACTGAGTATCAGTAGTGACACTGTTGGCGGTTCGCCAGGATCTCAAGGGTGCAATATCCCTGAGATAAGTGGAGTGGCACGTCTAAGTCCACCGAGTGTGGTCGGCCGAGGTGCCACCATACTGAGTGTCAATAGTGACACTATTGGCGGTTTGCCAGGGCATTTTGGGTCAAACCCTCCTAATGCACGTGAAGCGACACGTAAACGTTCGCTGGATAAGGAAGTTGAGTTACCTAACTCCTTGTCGGATGTCAAATTGACACCATGTGTTGTACAGAATCAATACAGGCTGGAAAACCCGGGGACGTGAATGTCCCGGCCTCTAAGATGCGTATTGTCTCCACTCCAAGACAGGATGAACACGAAGCGTGTATACCCTCACAAAGTAATACGAGTGAGCAATTACACACGCTTGTAAATGGTGTAATCGGTGACATTGAGGGGAAGGTCAGCCTTGCGGCAATCCCTTCGTTACATGCTCTTTTAGAGCTAGACGAAATGTCTATTGATGAGTGCGGTCGAGCCTTAAAGGCTAGCGACTTATCTGAGATGGTGGTCATTCGACCTATGGATGAGTTAAAGTTAAACTCATCGTCACTTCTAGACGAAGCTGTCCGGGATGACACATAAGCTGCACTTAGTGCGCGAAATGGTTCATCAGTCGTTAAAGATCCTACGGATCTCTTTTATTCCTTGATTAAGAAATTCCAAGATGTGGTATGTAATATCCACCATCTGTTTTGCCTCCGGATAGAGGTATTCGTCTTGAAATTGACTTGGTTCCGGGAACCAAATACTGTGTCACAAGACAATGGCCTTTCCAAAGCAGCAGTGTGACATCATTGACGATTTCTTCCGTGCTAAGCACGAGGTTGGAATGGTACGAGAGAGCAAATCTCCTCATTCGACACCGATTTTGTGTCAAAAAGCCAAATGGTAAATGGCGCATTGTACATGCTTATAATACGCTTAAATAGCTAAATGCTGTCACTATACCAGCACAACCCCCATTTCTAGAAAGGATGTTCTTCAGAACAATATGGTGGGATATACAATGTACTGTGCACTGGACTTAGTCGATGGTTACTAACAACTGCTCATGCGAGCTAGCGATATCCCGCTAACAGCGATTAGCACCCCAAGCGGTATGCTACGGAAGTGATTCGTTATGCCACAAAAGCTTTCCAACGCGTTCCGGCAACATGTAATCGTCTAGTGACGCAACTGTTTCGCCCTCATCGAGGTTATGCACAGACTTACTTGGATGACTTTTTGTCCATAGTCGTGCGGAGCAGGGTCGGTCGGATATGTAAAACCATTTAGACCATTTGTGAGCAGTGCTCGAGTGTATGTGCACAAATAAATTGTATGCCAATGCATCTGTATGCATTTTTGGCGCAGACGAAATTCCTATTTTAGGATGCTTCATTGGAAAGCGAGGTCTTAGAGCGGATCCCGCTAAGGTAAAAGCTATATTAGATTGGCCGATTCCTAAATACCAAAAGGATTTGCGTAATTGGTTGGGTCTCGCCAGTTTTTTACACAAATATAGCGAAAATAACGCTGATATGGCTAGGCCATTATGTAATCTCCTTAAAAAGGATACAGAATGGTGCTGGACTAGCACCGAAAATAATGCTTTTCGAGCAGTTAAGGATAGTCTTATCCATGCTTCGATTCTGGCACTGCCAAATCCAAATTGGCCTTTCAGTGTCGTCTGTGACGCATCGGATTTTGCCACTGGCAGCGCTCTGTTACAAACAGATGTTGATGGGCATGAACGTGTTATTGCGTTCGAGTCTAGACAGCTTAAAGCTGCGGAAAAGAACTACCCAGTTCATGAAAAAGAGTTACTTGCTATGAAGTATGCTCTCGTCAAATTCAGAGCTCATCTGCTCGGCTCTAAGCCGTTTGCGATATATACAGATCACGCGTCATTACGCACGGCGACTAAGTCGCCCCATCTCTCACAGAGAATGGCCCGGTGGCTATCCCCTATCCTTTTTCGCGGAATAAAACTTCGATGTGAAGTATAAGCCCGGCAAGCAGAATGCTTTGGCCGATGCGTTATCACGCAGGCCGGGTTATGAGCTTTCTCAATAACGACTATTTCGTCGCCTATTCCTGAATTAATCCGTTCGGCTTACGCCAAGGATGAACAGTGTGTAGCTCTGCTACGAGCTTTAAAGAACTTTGATTCAGGCATTAAATTGCCGGCACTTTTGCGTGCAAGGTTACATCAATTTTCTATCGATAACGACCTGTTGCTTTATTGCACAGACACCACGAACCCTCCGCGTGTCGTTGTACCTCATGATGAGGATGTGAAGTACCGAATCCTCTATGAGGCACACGATACTGTCCTTGGTGGTCATCTCGGTTTAAAAAAGATCTACGGCTCTGTAAGCCAGATTTATTGGTGGCCCAAACTTTATAAAAGGGTCAGCACATATGTTCGCACATGCGAAACTTGCCAACGGGCTTAAACCCTCGGCGCATGCTGTTGCGCCACTGGCGAGCCTTCCCGTCCCCATAGGTTGCTGGAAGCCCATTAGTATGGATTTTGTTTTCGGTCTACCGAAAGATTCAGCCGGTAGCTCCGGTATTGTGGTCTTTGTTGACCGATTGAGCAAAATGGCTCACTTAGCGGCCGTGCCGGATTCCATTGATGGAGAGGGTACAGCTAAGCTGATTATCGATCGCGTGTTACGACAACATGGTTTGCCAGTGGCAATTGTCTCTGATCGGGACCCCCGTTTCACGGGTAAATTCTGGAAATCAATTTTCCGAGTGCTTGGCACCTGATTGGATATGTCCACTGCGGACCATCCGCTGACCGATGGTCAAAATGAACGTGTCAATCGCGTCATTGAAGACGTTTTACGCAGTGTGTGTGCTCGGATACCAAAGCGCTGGAGCTCACTGCTCCCAGGTGGAGTTTGCGTTAAATTAACGCTGTCCATGTCTCTACAGGCTATACTCCGTTCTATGTAAACGGCCTTACCCACCCACGCGTACCATTAACGATACCACTGCGTGGTTCAGGGCTTGATGGGGGGGATTACCCGATAGGCTTGCTGATATCAGCCCTGTTACCGCTTGGAAACAAGTAAGCGAGTTTCTCGCGACGCGATTTAGTGTCTTAAGACATTTAAGGGATACGATGGCTGATAGCCAAGACAAACAAAAAGAACAAGCAGATGTCAAAGGCAGAAACTGTTTTAATTCTTATATGGTCGAAGACCGGGTTTTACTAAACGCAAAAACCTTCCTACCAATTTGGTTTCCGCGGTCTTCAAGATCAAATTGCGTCCGCGCTTCATTGGACCATTTACGGTCGTGGCTAAGAAGGGCCTAGCTTATACGCTAAACCTTCCTAGCAAGCTGCGTACACACCCAGTGTTCTACGTTGGCTTACTTAAGCCATACCGGGACCCTTCCCACGTGGACTTGAAGGCGCTTGCGCCGAGACAGGCGGTCGTGCCGCAGATTGCTGCGTCCTCATCAGGATATCCTGCTGGCCCTTTAAGCGTGGCTGCTGACGCTCCAGCAGCAAAAGACGGTTCTTAACCGCCTCAAAGGAGCTCTCAATCCGAGCAAGGACCTCACGAAGAAGTTGCACCTCGGGCCGTAGAGCATCAAATGCTTCGCCGAAATTTTGGCCCGCTCGCGCGCTGCTTGATGGGCGGAGGAACCTTCAGTTTCATGTGGAGAAATTTTAAAAAGCGACATCAGGTACCTCTTCGGCATGATTGCCCGTACGCCGTTGACATTTTTGAGCGCCAAGCTTAGGGTCAACTCGCGTCAAACGACGCTTCCCACCGCTAGACGTGGATTAGGTGGATCTATAGCCTCAGTGCAGCTTCGATCCATGGTTGTACGGTCAACCGAAGCACTGAAATATCGGCTAGGCCTTTCTTCGTTTTGTGGCATAAATGGCGAACGTAATTGGCCTCTGGCCTTAAGCTTGGCGAAATTGAAGCGGAGCTTCCGTTCCAAACAAACATCAGCCTTATCCGCAGACTCTCTGATATTCCAAATATTACGAAGGCGGCGGGCCCGGTTGACCCAGTTCTCCAATAAGACTTCGTTTTCACTCCTTGATTCGTTTGGAAACAAAACGATCGGAATCTCCTTCATGGAGGTCACCGAAGCCTCACGGGCTTGATCACGTAAATGCATCAGATACTGACCTCGCATCATTACTTTTGGCGTAACGTATTGCTCTGTAAGAGCGCGGCGCCGCGAGCAGTGATCTCATCCGGCGTCCCCGCCGGGTCACCGGACATCCAGATGCTCAAGACGTGTCCCGCTATCTCTTCGAGACGCTCGTCCGCACTGAGCGGAGTGAATCTATATTCACTATGAGCTTTAGCTTTCGCTATCTCGGCAGCTCGACGACGAGCTCTTTCCTCTATGAGGATTGCCCGCTCTTGCTCTTCATCAAGCGGATTTGTAATGATGTTGGACTCATGGACCCGTCTCCTGCTCAAAGCAGTTCAGATATCAGTGGCACCACGTTCTGGGAACGGATTCGGGGCTCGTCGACGTTTATCCGGAGGAGAAGGCGTGAGAGAACGACACTCTTTCTCCTCATCCTCTGATGGAGAGTGACTTTCAAAGTCCACCATTCCCTCATCGTCGAGGAAGCTGCTAAGAGTCAGTGACTGACGCTTGATTGTCATGACACAAAGGAAAGAAAACACACAACCGAACGGTTGGCTGTTTATGTTCCAACCTCAAAGAGGAAATGAAGCGAATGTTGTCACCCGTTATCAACAGTCTGATGGGGGAGGGTGTAATGGGGCACAGATCGATTGGAGAACCGTTGTTGTGTTACATTTACTTTATGGGTAAAGTACCCTTTTATCTTAATTTTTAAATAGTTAGTTACTTAAATCCCATTTATTATGGGTAACAGATGTGGTCGCCGCCAGATATAAATCTGGCGGCCGAAATCTATTTTAAATTAGCTAGGGTAAGGTTTTTAGATTCAAATGATTAAATAAAGTGCAGTGCTCCTTCTGATCTTAAAATGTTAAGTGTCTTTCTAAGGCTTGCGCATTGATCTGTAAGAGATAGAAGCCTTTCTAAGGTACATCCTCTTGAACACTAGTTGCCACTTGGTTCTACGAACCCCTTAATCCCTTGAACTAGGATTCCTTAAGCTTTAATAGCTTGTACGACTTGACTTCCTGAGTTGTTAAACCCATTAGTTCAATAAAACTAAGTGACTCTCTGAGTGTGAAAGTCTTCCTCTGACTTTAGGAGCGAGGTAGCTCCGCTACTTCGCAGCGCAAGCTTTAAAGGGCCTGGATTACTTAGTAATCAAAAGGGAAATTTGACCTAATCTATATCGTCAATGTTAAATACCAAACGTTTAATACGGTTTTATAGACCCTGCTACCAGATATCTATCTGGTCCAAAAAACTAAAATGATTACACCGATAAAAACTAAAAGGGTAACATCAAATTAACCGAATTGTAACCGTTATAACTACGCTATCAAAGGGAGAAATGCGTTCAATACACTTTTTGAATACCTGTGATTTAAATTGATTTGTGCTAAAGGATTTGTTTTGTGCTCACGATTCAATTTTTACGAAATCTCTTTTGAGCGAATGGCCTCCATGCCATTCCAGCCTCATACTAGTTTGCAATTCCATCAGCTCTCCCTCAGCTTAAATTTGAAATGGCGCTTCGTCGCGTTCTGACGACCAGCAATGTTTATCGAACAGCTTTCAGCAGCTTGCGCCGCAATATGGCCACCGTGGCTGACGAGATGACTGTACGCGATGCACTTAATACCGCAATGGACGAGGAGCTTGCCCGTGACGATGAGGTTTTTCTCATGGGCGAGGAGGTCGCCGAGTACAATGGCGCCTATAAAGTATCGAAGGGCTTGTGGGAAAAGTATGGCGATAAGCGCATCATCGATACGCCTATTACAGAGCAAGGATTTACGGGTCTCGCCATTGGTGCTGCCTACCACAACACTAAGCCCATTGTCGAATTCATGACGTTTAACTTCGCCATGCAGGCCATAGACCAAATTATCAACTCGGCCGCCAAGCAATTTTATATGTCCAATGGTAACATTCATGTACCCATCGTCTTTCGTGGCTCTAATGGCCCAGCCGCCGGAGTTGGTACGTATCTACACACAAGTCAGAACCACAAGTGCTGACGCTGCTTGTAACCTAATGTCTTGTATACAGCCGCCCAGCACTCACAATGCTACGCAGCGTGGTATGGTAGCGTACCGGGTCTCAAGGTAGTAGCTCCTTACGACTCAGAAGACGCTCGTGGTCTGCTGAAGGCTGCTATTCGTGATCCCAATCCTGTCGTCGTGCTAGAAAACGAGCTATTATACGGTGTCTCGTATCCTGTATCAAAAGAGGCTCAAGATAAGGACTTTTTGATCGAAATTGGAAAGGCCAAGATCATGAAGCAGGGCAAGGACGTCACCATAGTTGCTTTCTCTCGAATGGTAGGCGAGGCGCTCCAGGCCGCAGCCATTTTAGGCAAGGAAGGAATCGATGCTGAAGTAATTAACCTCCGTTCGATTCGCCCGTTCGACCGTCAGGCCATCGTAGACTCTGTTAAAAAGACTAATCGAATTGTCTCCATCGAGGAGGGATGGGGCCAGCATGGTATAGGTGCCGAAATTGCTGGCATTCTTATGGAGACTGAAGCATTTAATTACCTAGACGCTCCCCTTGAGCGCGTAACTGGAACGGATGTGCCCATGCCATACGCAGACAACTTGGAGAAGCTGTGCCTGCCCCAGATCGAGGACATTCTTGCCGCCGCTAAGCGCACGCTAGCGCGCAAACTGTAAGTTAGGACTTGGGACACTTGCAGAACGACTTTATTTTCTTAATTTCAAGGAAATCTCGGTTCTTTTAGCAAAAGCGTACTGCATGACATCTTAAATCTCTTCCCAAAAATTGTTAAGAAGTTGACATGTGCTATACGAGTCATGAACTTTTCGAAGCCGGAACAAAAGGTAGCAGTTATACACCCTGCTAACGGCTAAAACTCTTTTTTCGGGTGTTGACTATTATCCTGAAAAAACTTGAAATTAATTTTGAAATAGCATTTAACTTCGCGCTTTTTTATGCCTTAAAAAGCTCCAAATTTATGATCGCAAAAATTAGATCGTTCCTAATCCGAGGCAACACTCTGGCTGATCTCAATTTCTTCCAATGTTGCAAGAAATACACTTGGTATACGACATTACCATCGCCTATGCGCAACATATGCTTGATTTTATATATTTCGCAGCGCTCGGACAGCTTAGGAGCAGTGATTAATCTGAAGTAATAGCTGTGCCACCTTGGCCTGGAGTGCTTTAAGCTTTGATGTTGCTTCTCCACGTGACTTCGCTGAGAGGTCCTGTGGCCGTGATAGGTCGAGAACACGCTCTGTGTCGAGTTTTATGCAACATGACGTCGGGTCTAAACTATTTTCAAAGGTGGCAACCAAAGATCCCGTCGGTGCCTTAGCCTTGTCCACACTTTCTGGGACGATTGGAGATCCTCGAACGGAATAGATGGTTTCTCCCTTGCGAGCCGTCCGCAAGACAGTGCTAGGGACTGCACTTACCCGACAACGATCCATGGGCGTCGAGAAAGCTGAGATACGACGTCGCCATGTGTCGAAGTCTTTTTTACTCAGCTCGGATTCATAGTCATAATCGCCCTCGTTGAGATAATTCATGCTGCTAGGAGTAGAAGCCACGATGTCAAATTTAGTTGGCGCAGACCGCATCCGAGAGGGTGAAGGGTGTAAGGACGCAAATCCCTGCGATTGGGACAAGCTCTTTATGACGTTCTGCAAGTCTCCACCAAAATCTTCGACAAAGATTTTCCAGGGCATCTTGCGCACAGCCTCAGGAAGAAAGAGCAGCTGGACCTTAAGCTCCATCTCAAGCTCTTGCGCACGTCGCTCAGCACCTGCTATAAGTTCTTCACATTTTTCCTGCACTGTTAAAACATGAGAATAATCTAAGAAATCGCATGACCCATCAACTACAAAAAGATTACGAGACTGCACCTTGCGTCTCTAGCTCATCCAGCAGCGTCTCCAGCTGATCTTTTCGTGTCTTCACAAATTGAAACGCTATTGAACCGTCATGTGGTCGCTTTTTCCGATTCGTATTTTTTCTTTGTTTCTTAGGCGACCGAGCCAAAAGTGTTGTGGACGGGAGAGTAAAGCTTGAGCTACCAGCTATGGCGACGTCTGATGAGAGATTTACGACGGTATTTTCGCCGATGGCTTGAAGCGGTCCAACGCCATTGGTGGAGCGCGTGCTTGTCTGACCATCAAAATTACCCCGGCGACGAGGTGCGCGTCTATGGCGTAGGCGACCGGATGGGGCCATACGGAAACTAGTTAATATTTAATGAATTCAAGTAGTTTATTGTACCATATTTCAAGAAGAATTTATACAAAAAATACCTCCTTCAGTGGTTTTACAATACTTGCAAAGCGAAAGGGTTTATTTTATAATGACAGTGTATTAGCACCTTGTTGAAGAATGTAACGGGGCACTGCGACTTGTACTGTTTCAGTACAAGTCCACTTCACACTGCTTCAGATGTGAGTCGATCCCCATAAAGCCAATATACTCAAAAGCTAGAATCATGCTCTGTTCTAATTCGGATTGCTCCTCCGTATACCATCCCGCAGTCAGCAAGTTTCTCTTGGTCCAGATCTTTTGCGCTAGATACGAGGCTACGGTCACCGTAAGCATGTACATCATGAACGGCCTATGAACGTGCTCTTCGATAAATGGCGTTGTAACTCCAGCTGCGTTTTGTCGAAACTTGTTTATAGTCACCCTTGGCGATACTGCTGCTACCTTTTGCCACAAATGTTGCAATGGCAAAAAATCTGCTAGTGCAATAATTACACCATTTCTTGTTCACTTACAACCTAATAAAAACATTAAATGACCACTAATTAGCACGGCTTATTGCATATTTGTAAAGCCGTTTAAAAGTGAAAACTTTAGCCGAATTTGTTATTTACTTAGTATAATTGGCTTAAGAGATTCACCTTTTACCAAATACCGTCAATACACTAATCAACATTCCGAAAGATAATTACGCAGATCAGACATACAATATATTCATATCCATTCATAATTCATTCCTCAAATACCACGAGATAAAAGACATACAACTAACTTAGGTGGTTGAGTAGAAGAACCAGACACTTAGACGACTTCTTATTGTGCCCCTTGAGGGAAAACCCAGACGCTTGAATAAACTGCAAATGAAATTTGCGACGCCCCACATGCTCAAAGTGAAAAGGGTCCCTTTGGGTACTGGTCGCTGCCTTGCTGTGCTTCTTTCCACAACAGCCTACTGGGCGACCCTTGCTTCTTCTCGGGACTAGGTCAGTAGGAGGCATGCTGACGCGTTCTAACAGCTTCAAGTGGCGAGCTTGCGTCAGTTGTAAGAATGCCAGAAGATTAGGGTGCAAGGGCTCGCGACCGCTGGGTCCAGGAGGATAGACACCCTTTTCTTCCCGAAAAGATGCCAATGATGATGAAAGTCTTCAAGCGCCAATATCACGTTCTTTTCGAGCATTTCGCAAAATTGATCTGAGCAAGGAATGGCCGTAGATTTTCTCATTAGACCGCGACACGCGACTGGCTCCTTGGCTGGCGTCATAATCGCATCAGCCATATGATTTGCGGCAACATTCAGAGCGTAGCTGGATATTATGTGAATAGTGGCTTTGAACATCGGGTTGTTGGTTGAGCCGTACGCAAACGTCTTACTGGTGGTGAGCGACACTTCAAGCTCAGCTGCGCGGTTGATATTTACCGCTGAATATTCTTCACCACTTCGCGAAAATTTTCGATAAACAGCTACGTACGCCAGCCCCGTGGCCTTCTTCACGCAGAAGGTTGGACTTGAATGTGGCGAGGTACTCTCGCGCACATGACCCGCCATGCGGCGGCCTTCAAAGAATTCGTCAATAGCTTCGACTTGATCTCGAGGCAACGGCCACTGCCGTGTCTCAAACCTGGCACGAGGTCAATCTCGTGCCGAAAAACACCACGATCAGCAAGAAGTTCAACCGGAATCGTGTCCGAAAATAGATCTGCATACTCACGAGCAATGTCGTAAACTGGGTTACCAGACTCTTGCAGAGTATCCTAAGACTGTGACGCAAATCGTTCTTCACGCGCTGATGTTGGCTCATCGCTTCGAGGTCGCGTCATATGCTCTTATGTCGCGGTAACCACCTTGTTGGTGATTAAACATAGTTGTTCCACAGTGCCTCCCTTAAGGTCACGTAGGAAATGCTTCCAGGAGAGTCCTGGAAGGCGTGTTTTTGAGGGCGCGTCACCATATGGACTCGCGACTTCAATGTTTAGGCGCCTTTGTGGACCCCCTTCCACGTAAATAATAGCGTGAACACATTCCAACGCTGAATTCTCAATGCTTGTGTCCCCGTCGTGCTTCGAGTCGATACTCGAAGCTGGCGAACCGCAGCCAGGTGATGAACACTCACCCCCCCCCTCTAGGCGCTGGTTGTCCTCATCCATGATGCCGCAAACACGTGACGGGAGAAATCCATGCTCGACCGCCCTGAGCCCGTGTGGGATCCCCTGCTCGACCACAAATTGCCCATGTGGGAACCTTGGTTCGAACATCATGTTCTCGCGTGGGGACTCCTGTCCGTCCACGTCATACTCGTGTGGAAGCCCTACTCGATTACTGCATGCAGGTGCAGGAACTTCTACTCGACCGCGTTGTTGGCGCGCGGGAACCTTTGTTTGACCGCGTTGTTGACGCGCGGGAACCTCTGCTCGACCGCGCCGTTCTCTCGCGGAAACCGCTACTCATCCGCATTTTTTACTCGCTGTGAAGCGAGGAGTCTCTGTCACTAGTATCCAGAAGAACAGAACAAGCAGTACAGAAAGGGTCATCGCTCGTTCTGTACACCGCAGGCGTCGTGGATTCCCGATCCGCGACTGTGACGTTGGGCCAGTCACTTGGAGATACCCAGAGATGATAACACTTCACTGACGTCGAACTTGCGTCGCCGTCTCACTGATCTTAACCAGTCGATCTGGGGCTCATGCCGTGCCAACCATGGTATGCCCAGGATGCAATCGAATGCATAGTTCATCGCGATAACTAAGAGATCATCATTACTGCGAAAACCGTCAAACGTATACGGCAATGACACTTCGCGTCGCAATACGCGATGTGATTTCCCGTCAGCCAACTTGACGATGACTTGTCGAGGCCCCTCGCGGCGCGCCAGCGCCGATGTCTGCGTATGTTGTGGACGCTCATCATAAGAGCGTTGCTCCGGCCGCACCTTCAAAAAAACGGTCGGTACCAGTAGGTGCTGGGCGCCCTACTGTTTGGAACGGAGGTCAGGGTCCCCCGGTGGCAGCCCGACCTTTCAGCTCCCACGTGCTATGTGCACGGATAAATGCCACCACAACAAGTGGTGATTCACATCTGATTATTGTCAATTTGTATGTCGCCGGTGTCCGGCAACCTCTACGAGTGTTCCTGGACTCAGGAGCGACAAACAATATCGTTAGTGAAACCTGTTTATCGATGCTGCGTCCCAGCATTCCGGTACGGCATTTAGCCGTGCGATGCCCTGGCTTTTGACAGCGAAAGAAAATCATTTGACGCCCGATGCGAGTGTCACCCTTACAGGGAGTCGCGCGTCGTCGGTTTCCCGACGACTCAATCGCGTCGATCTCCATTGATTCCGGACCATAGGGCCGGGCGGCGGTGACAACCGCAGGCTTGGTATAAGCCTTGGTGACCCTAAAGTCCTCTCGGAGGGCAATGGCAAAGGCCTCCTCCAATGTGGCAGGCTCCGCACGCTCAAGCGATAAGCGGGTCTGCCCTTCACGCATGCCGTCCATAAAGACACTCACCTGTGTGTAGATGTCCATGGGATGTGTGATGATACACGATGCCAGATGGCGAGCATTCTGCACGTAGTCGCGCATCGCCATTTTACCCTGTCGCATGGACAGGAATCTTGAGCGCACCATTTTGTCCTCTTGCGATGGCTTGAAGGCAAGACAAAGGTGGGCGGGGAATGCGTGCTCGACCACGATGAGCTTACCAAGGACCCGTTTATTGGCTGTTCCGGTGATATGGGAAAGGAGGAAGTAGACTTTCGACTGATGCGTCTCGAGGAGCCTCGATTCGATGGCGATGTCGACTCCTTGGTACCATTGTTTCAGCGATAATCGATCTTTACCTTATCCTGAGCAGAATAAGGTTTCTATCTTCACGGAATCGTTTTGTGAAGATCGCGATGGAGTTAAAGCTCGCCGATTGGATTTGGAGAGCTTGCGGGTTATGAACGCATGTATGGCGAGCTGTTGTGCGTCGGGGGTCGCTGATCTCATCGAAGACGCGACGAACGCCTCTCCCGATATCGTTGCGAGGCGACTGAAGGCATCCCACTCAACACAATTGACATGGGGGATGTTTGCGCGCTCCAGAACAAATCTGGAGCGTCGAAATACGGTGATTCGCTCATCCTAAACTCGGGTATGGGAAGGACTACTGAGGGCTATTAGGTGTAACGGGGATAGAGCGTCCTGTCACTAGCTTTCACGAGCGCTTGAGGAGATATTAGCCTAAGTATTAGGTACCAAGTTAAAGTCAATTTATTTAATTTATACTAAGATTTTATCGTACTAAGTACGATCGTTTTCCCGCTTTTTGGGAAATACTTATTTTCAGGTAATTTATCATCGGTCCATATTGGGTCTTCTGGCCCCCAATAATGAATCAATTATAATTTGTTACGCTGTGCCCGCTATCCGGGCACTCTGGCGGAGCCACCTCGCTTCTAAAGTCAGAGGAAGACTTTCACACTCAGAGAGTCACTTAGTTCTCCGAACTAATGGGTTTAACAACTCAGGTAGTCGTACAAGCTATTAAAGCTTAAGGAATCCTAGTTCAAGGGATTAAGGGGTTCGTAGAACCAAGTGGCAACTAGTGTTCAAGAGGATGTACCTTAGAAAGGCTTCTATCTCTTACTTTTTTAATGCGCAAGCCTTAGAAAGACACTTAACATTTTAAGATCAGAAGGAGGACTGCACTTTATTTTATCATTTAAATCTAAAAACCTCACCCTAGCTAATTTAAAATAGATTTCGGCCGCCAGATATATATCTGGCGGCGACCACATCTGTTACCCATAATAAATGGTATTTAAGTAACCAACTATTTAAAAATTAGATAAAAGGGTATTTTGCCCATAAAGTAAATGTACCACAACAACGGTTCTCCAACCGATGTGTGCGCCATTACACCCTCTCCCATCAGACTATTGACACCGAGTGACAACATTCACTTCATT